>NW_023413034.1:0-9454 GCF_903995425.1 Onychomys torridus
AGCCTAAATCCACATGGTGAAGAAGCTAGTAGTTAGTCACCTGCAATAAGTCCAGTTCTGAAACCAAAAATTCAGAGATCAAAACCGGTTGACTGATTTATCCTGTTCTTAGGTATAGGCAGCATTGAGGCCAAATTATCAGGAGCTAGGCTGGGAATTGCTGAGTAGATTGAATCACTGAAGTTGTTTTCCTCTCCTTTAGTCTTAGTCAGTCCCCCCAAACATGAAGAATTGGAGAGAGATAATAGATGTGGGAGCATTTTATAAGATCACAATTAGAACAGGAACATCCTGCCTTCCTCATAACAACTTAATATCTTCTGCTGGAAACTAGAATACTTTTCGTATAGAGTAAGCATGGATGTTCAAAGTTTGAAGAGGACAAAACTCACATGTTAAAACGTGAAATATAAGGTAATGAGAGGCTAAATCAAATCAGTCACCATGATTGGAATTGAGAAGCATTTAGGACTTCACATAGCACAAAGCAAAATTCACTGGTGGTGTTTATTCATGGTTCCCAACTTTACTACATCTGGAAAGCACTATAGCCCTAAAATGGAGGGACACATCTCTGAGATTCAACCCCAGATGAAGCAGAAAAAAATACCAGTTCTTCATTTGGGATCAGCTTTGATTTCAAACCATAACAAGCAGGTAAATGAGGGTTCCTGGTACCCAAGAGCTGGAGCTACACACAGATCAGCATCCAGAATTTCTCCTACTAGTGGACAATCTGAAACTTCCATTTATTGCTTGTAGGGATGTGGTAAGCCATTAAATATCCCACTTCTCACCAGGAGCTAATTACAAACAAATGGTGTATGAAAGTACACCTGGATAGGGGTTGACGAATAAGGCAAAGATTACATGTCACCTTACTTAGTGTTGCTAGTGTCCAAAGAGCCCACTGTGGGCAAAGTTCCAGTTGTAGATCTTCCTTGCCAAATTAGAGAAAATAAAATTTATGAAGAACCCAGGAGTCATCAGGCTTCTGCAAACTGAAAACTGGGGATTCAAAAAAGTTCATCTTTGAGATGTTGTCTTCTTCATGGGCTTTGCGATTCTCTAAGATGACAAGCTCACCCTCCTATGCAAGGTGGTCATATTTTAGGGACTCCTTCTGCATCTCTGATCAGGGCAAGAATCAAGGAATCCAGGTTCCAGGTTACTTAATGGCAGATGACCTAGGATAGCTTTGGCAGAGTTCCCCCATTCATAAACTTGCTGCCTGGTGGTAGCTTGCCAGGAAATCCAGGCTCAACAAGGCCATCTTAGCAGCTCACTCTCTAGTTTTCAGAGCCATGTTTGAATATGATGTGGAGAGATCAAAAGGAACCGAGTTGAGATCCATGACCTGGAGCCACAAGTCTTCAAGGCAATGATGGGTTTCATTTACACTGGGAAGGCAACAGACCTCTACAGTATGTCAGATGTGACAGTATGTCAGATGTTATACTGGCAGCTGCTGGCAAACAAGATCTGGAGCATTTGAAGTTCACACGGGACCATGCCCTCTCCAGGGACCACTCAGTGGGTAACGATGCCCACATTCTAATACTGGCTAAATAGTATAATGCAAAGCAGCTGAAAATCAGGCACTAGACTTCATTACAGCTCATGCTTCTGATGTTTCCAAGTTCTTAGGCTGAATACAATGGTGGGCTCATATCCTGACTTGGTGGCCGAAGCATACAGATTCCTTGCTTCTGCACAGGGTCTGTTCCTGGAACTCCCTCTGAAAAGTCTGAAACAATCCAAGGACATGTTCAGCTCTGACCTAAGGTGACTTCCAGAAGTACCAGTCAGTGTGGTTGTTTGAATGCCACCTGGGTAGACTCCGCTAGCAGACAAACTTGCCACCTGGCAAGAGCAAGCAGGCAAAGAACACAAGCTTTTTCTTTCTTATGTTTTTATAGGCTCCCAGCAGAAGGTAGTGCCCAATTAAAAGTATGACATCTTCAATCAAGATGCAAAATAAAGGAGTATGTCTCCATGCCTCAAGATCCAGATAAGAAGTGCTTCTTCCTACTTCAAATTAATCATAATATCCCTCACTTGTGTACCCTTCATTTTAAGATTTTAATTAATTCCAGATGTAATAAAGTTCACAACCCAGAATAGCCTTTACAAGTTCGCCCCTTGTCAACTTCACCCACAATCATGTATCTTTATGCCATGCTTAATTTCCAAATGAAAACAATAACCAGCTCATAATTACACCTAAACAAATTTTTGTCCCATATACAATTGCAAATAAAGGATATATTCAAACAAGTTATAATTTCACCTAACATAACTGTCCCCAATACACTCACAAATGCATCATAAATTTAGCATAGTTGGTGATGTCCCTAGATGAATGTACTCTCTTTATCTCAAATTTAAATTTGATAATCATTGATACTATATTATTGGATGTTTTATCACATGATAAAGACATTGAAAAAAACACAAATATCTGTATGAACTCATTCTTAACAAAATACAACAGGATTATTCAGTCAACTGTATTGCTTTTTTTCTGTAATTTCTTATATGGCCTAAGTTCCTGTTACCCACTAGCTGCAATACACAGGAGAACAAGCCCTGTATCTTACCAGGACAACACAGCAGATCTGATCTTTTTGATGGGCGTTGGTCAGGAGATTGTGCCTGTGTGTGTGTGTGTGTGTGTGTGTGTGTGTGTGTGTGTGAATGTGAGATGGCATGATGGCAGAAGGGCTGGAAAAGTGACCACATTCCTTGCTGGCATCTTCAGTGGGTGAGGTAGCAAAAGCAATGCTGGAGAGCTTGCCCAGTTGTTTCCTTGAGGGAAACCTGGCAGGCTGATTAACCCAGCTACCACCAGGCCCAGAACCAGGGCTACAATTTAGCCAAACCCAACATGGACATTGTAGGGAAAAGGGATTAGCTAAAGAAACCTACTCTGACCCTGGAGCCCATAGCCAGTGAAAGAAACACAGCCTCGATCTGGAACCTGAGTCAGTGAGAGAAACACTTTATCTCTAAAGCTAGAACCAAGGAAACATGTCATGACTCTGAAACCAGTGCCAAAGAAACACAGTTTATCCCTAGATTCAGAGCCAGTGAAAGAAATATGCCCTGGCCTTAGAATTAGAGCCAAGAAGTTTAGAAAAGCCACTGAAAGAAACATAGTTTGGCTCTGAAAACAGAGCCATCTCTGCCCCTGACCAATGAAACTAAATAATCCCTGAGCAGAAAACCTTCTCCCTGGATAAACTCCACCCCTAAGAAATCCTACATAAACCACCTGCTGGTTTAGGTGTCAGCTGTTTATTCCCACCCTGGTAGAGGTAGCCACTCTATTGGATTTCTCCTTCCCAAATAAATCTCTTTCTCAAAAAAATCTTGGGTGGGAAGATGTTCATTCACTGGGAAAGAGAAGATGAACCTTGCTAAGATGACCAGTAGAGGACTGAGCACAAAAAAACCTTGCAGAGACATTCCCTTAGGGGACTGAGCAAGTCAGAGAAGAACAGAAAAACCTTACTGAGAAGTCCTTCAGGAGACTGAGCAAGAAGAACAGAAAAAGGAACAACTTTTCACTGGAGCCAGAGGAGATTGCTATGTTTCAACAGGGGTTTCCCCTTTAGCAGAGTGAAGTAAAAGAAGCAGCACTTTGGGCCAGAGAAGAATTAGAGCTCTGCTGAGAAGCCCTCATAAGTGGGAGATAAACAAAGCTCAGCAGTAGAAGCTCTCCAAAGGATAGCAAGATTGCTATAATTTGTGGGGAGAACATCCCTCACTATTCCCCAACTCCAGGTAGCTAGAGCTATCTTAGTAGCTTAAGGTATAGCCAGCCTCCCAAGCAGTCAGAATACCTTCTCCATGCCACACCAAGAGTTGCAACACATGCATACACACCTCATTTATGAACTGCTGAACCATGTGAAGGGGCTGGACCTGCAGATTCAAAGCTACAGGAGCTCATTACACAAGGCAACAACAATGAAGGTTATCCAAGAGGAGTCCCAGTGAATGTCCAGTATTGAGCCAGAGATCTCAAACCAGAACAATGACTCATTGAAATGATGACATACAAGTTAAGATGTATGGAGTAAGGATATACTGTGTGACTCACTGTGTCACACTACAGCTTCCATTCTGGGACTTGTTTTTGTTTGCTTGTTTTGTTTTGTTTTTCCAGACAGGGTTTCTCGGTGTAGCTTTGAACCTTTCCTGGAACTTGCTTTGGAGACCAGGCTGGCTTTGAACTCACAGAGATCTGCCTGCCTCAGCCTCCGTAGTGCTGGGATTAAAGGCGTGTGCCACCACTGCCCTGCAGGACTTTATTTTTGTATGTTTTTTAGTTTGGTTGTCTATGTTTTGTTTTTTTGTTTTTTGTTTTGTTTCTCTTTTGAATTTTGTTTTGTTTTGTGGGAGAGGTTCTAAGGGGGGAGTACAGATATGAAGGGACAGGGAGATGGATGGATCAGGATGTATGATGTGAAACCCACAAAGAATCAATAAAAATTGAATTAAAAAAAGGAAGTCAAGCATTTAATCAAAACACTCAGGAGCCTGAGGCAAGCAGATCTCTGCATTTTTTGGTCCAACTTGCTCTTTAGATTGGATTCCAAGACAGCCAAAGTTATGTAAAGACATTTTCTTTCCAAACAGAAAGAGAAAGAAACCAAATCAGCCTTAAAGCTGTATTTCATTGTGTGTGGTGGGTTATGGCTGCAGCTCATCATAGCATTGATATTGGCTCTGGAGAACCAATATTGGAAGGTTATTGTAAACTAAGATTCAAGATCCTGTCTAGAAATCAGTCAAAATGACTATGTTCTCTCCATGTGTATAATAACAGTGTTATTAGGAAACAGAGGCAGCACGAGTGCTGGGTGTTTGATAGATATGTGTTGGCATACCAAATGAGATCTCATCTCCAAAACAGAAACAAACTCAATAAGACTCCCTCAAAGTCCAGATCCTTAAATAGGATCCCTTCCCCAAAGGTCTGATTTCTAACCTGTCCTTCTGTAATTATATTCAAGAGGCAAAGGAAGAACAACCTACTCTGCAGTGGCATCCAGGAATACACAGGGAGTTTAAGGGGGTCTTGGGAAACACAGTTCATTTGAGTTGAGGCTGTCCTTCTTAAGTGGCCTAATCTCTAAAAACCAAAGAAACAAAATTTAAATGAAAAAAATCTAAAACAAAGATCCAGCATACTTTTTAACACAAGAGTTGAACAGAGACCTAATTATCAAGGAGAATATGTAAATGATGAATAAGAAATAGAAGAGGCCCTCAACTTTATTTGTCAATACAGAGATGAAAATCAACAATTATCTATCTCCATTTTCTTTAAAAATCTGTTAGATCCATGAGTGTTGAATCTGTGGAGAAACTGGGATCTTCATTTTCTGGTCTGGAAAAGTCTACGTTGATAAAATTACTAAATAGACAGTCCCACCAAACCTGAAGCATAACAGGATGCCAGAGTCTGGCAATTCCACTCCTAGGATATCCCTATTGGAAATGAATGAAAAGTCGAGCAGGACTCTCTACCCAGTTTTTTCCATTAATCTAATGATGAATTAGAAGCCAGCTAGGTTACTGTTAGCACTGCAGGCATGAATAAAAGACCTTTGCTGTAGAGAAGCTTGGGTGAATCTTACAGCTCCAGTTCAGAGAAGCATCTCAACATGCAAGAGTCCATTCATTTTTGGTGTTCTGAGGAAATGTGTCTATAGTGTATATTATGTAAAAAGTAAGATCTGCATATGGATTATGCAACCAACTACCCAAGTGTCATGTCAATGAAAACACCAAATAAACCTTGAACACTGAACAAATATAGTGCATTCATGTTCCATTCACAGGTAATTCAAACTGGACAAAGGCATTTAGAATGAGGACAAAGAAAACAGAGTTTGTCTTGAGGAGTGGAGGTCCACCAGGAAGGACCCAAAGACCTCACCAAACAGGAACCACAACAATGGATATTAATGACCAGTTATTGTTAATTCCTGTTATTTTTGGTGGCAGTGTTGTATGTTTTCCTTCTTTGGCATTTGTTGGTATGGGACTGTCTGTTGCTGTGCTTTCATGGGTGTATCTAACATCCTGAGGTTCGATTTTTTCCTTTGAGTGCTTTCTGTAGGGCTGGATTTGTGGAGAGATGTTGTTTAAATTTGGTTTTATCATGGAATACTTTATTTACTCTTTCTATGTTGGTTGAGAGTTTTTCTATGTACAATAGTCTTGGTTGGCATCTATGGTTTCATAGTATCTGCATAAAATCTGTCCAGGACCTTCTGGCTTTTATAGTCTCAAGTGAGAAGTCAGGTGTTATTCTTATGGGTCTGCATCATACACGTTGAGCAGAAAGGAGAACCTGGAACCCCTGAGATGGCTCTCTTTTTGCCTGACTTTTATTCCATCCATTTACACAGCCCCAGCATGACTCCATAAACTTTAGGGGTGGTCTTTCTGATGCCCCTCAGATAATTCTATTTGGAATCAGTCTTCCAGATCCAAATAAGGGTGTGGTTTATAAATATTCTAAATCCTTCTCAAGTCAACCACTTAGATTGACCAGATTCAGCTTCTCTTTACCTCATATTCTTCATCTTCCACTTGTGGGTTCTGGGCTTAACCTCAGAACTGCTCTGCTCATTTTACTGGTCTTTAAAAGTGCAAGATTATGCTCATTTCCATGAAGTGCAGTTTATTTTCAACAGAAACCATAGAGAAAGGTACTTTGAAGTCATCCCCCATTGTAGTGTGATCAGCAATATGTTCCCTTCATCTCATATATCTCTACAGTTAGTCCTGTCTTAGAGAGACTCTCTAAACCTAAATTACACAGAAATAAGTTCAGATTCAATCTTCTCAGCCATTCCAAGTCCTGCTCTTCAGTAAGTCTTGTTCCAACACGACTTTCTGTCAATAAACAATAAATCATCATTGGTTTTGACCCCTTGATTTTTTTGTTCACTTTGTGCAGATGACTAATTAGTTGCATAGGTGACCATTCACCAGGAAAATTCAGGGTCACTGGAGTAGATACCCCTTCATCATATGTGTAAGTTGAAGGTTTTGTTGATGATCACTTCAAAAACCATTGTTTGTAAGAAAGGTGGCCATCTCCCCTATATGTCTAAATAAAATGTTTCTACCAGATTCCTCATGCATAGGTGAGAGACCAGGTGCAGGTGTCAGATTCATCTAAAAAATTAGGCAGAGACTGATCACAGGGACTCTTGGGGACCTGAAACTCAGGTTGTACCATTTCTAGAGTAGACTGGCCACCACACTCTTTTCTCTGACTTGCTCTAAGAATCCTGGTGTCTCAGGTGTTGTCTCTGGAACCTCAGTAGAAACTGCAAAACTACTGTGGGGCATATAATCTCAGGGGATGAGAATATTTTAAAAGCCAAAAGTGGCTTATACAGATGTTCAGCAGACTCTAAGAAAGTCTCATGCAGACCCAGACTACTACAGCCAGCAAAACTTTCTGTAACCAGAGATGTAACAATTAAGATATTCTACAATAAAACCAAATTCAGTCAATATTTATGAAAAAAATCCAGGCCTACAGTATGTGGTTGAAGGAAACTCCAACGTAAGGAGATTCACTAAAACCACGAGTAATACAGAGAATAAATAATCTGAGAGCATTAAAGGAATGTAGGGAAACACATACATACACACAAACACCACCACCACAATAAGAACAATAAAGACAACAAAATATTAGAAATCAACCCTCATTGGTGATTGATATCTCTCAATATCAGTTGTATTGATTCCCCAACTGAAAGGTCACACACTAACAGTGTGGATTGGAAAGAGATTGAATCCTTCTGCTGCATCCAAGAAATACACTTCAACCTAATGGGTAGAGATTATCTCAGGATAAAGAATTGGAAATGGATATTCCAAGCAAATGGACCTAAGAAGTAAGAAGTAGTTGCTTTTTATATCTAACTAAATAGATTGACTTAAAACTAATCAGAAGACATAAGTTAAGACATTATACACTCATTAAAGAAAAGGGGCACAATGATAAACAAAATCAGAAAAAGTAGGTTCCATTTACCAAAATGAAATCAAAATCAGATATGTCATTTAAATAGACCAATAAACCAAAGGGAAAATAGCATGATAGGTAAAAGTCTCTGCCAAATAAAGCCCGGGACCAGATGCATTGGCACAGATATCTACCTGCCATTCAAAGAGGAGTTAATGTCCATCATCCTCAAATTATTCCAGAAATTAGAAACAAAGGATCATTGCCCAATTTATTTTATGAGTCTGAAATTACACAGATAACAAAATCACACACTAATTCCCTTATGAACACTGCAGCAAAAAATACTCATGAAATAATTACAAATTAAGCCTCAGGAATATTCAAAAATATTTACCATGATGAACTAGACTATATTCTAGATATGTAGGAAAGGTTCAATATGCAAAAATAAAAATGTAATTGACCATATAAACTCCCTAAAGACCAAACCTCAGAAAGACATTAACTCATGATCATATCATTATATGGAGGAAGAACTTTTTTCAACTAATACTCATTTATGAGGAAAACTCAGGGAGAAACAAGTAACATACATAATACAATAATGACAGATTAAAAACAAGTCCATAGTCACATCAATATAAATAAGAGAAACTTAAACAATTCCACTAAAATATGGAAAGGATGAAGTCTGACTCTCTACATATCTAGTCAATATACAACTGAATTCTTAATGAGAGCTTAGGGAGCAGGAGATCCCAGCTGTATCAAGAACAGAGAGGGAGAACAAGGAAAGAGAGACCGATGATAAATGAAGATCCCCATGGGAATAGGAAGAAGCAAAGTGCTAGAGAGATCCCAGAAATCTACAAAGATACCTCCACCATAGACTACTGGCAATGGTCGAGAGAAAGACCGAACTTACCTACTCTGGTGATGGGATCGACCAACACCTAATGTGTGGTAAACTCTCATCAATGACCTGATGGGATAGCAATGCAGAGATCCAATGCCAGGCCCTCAGCTGGAGCTCCAGGATCCAATTGGTGAGAAAGAGGAGGGATTGTATGAGTGAGAATTGAAAGCACAGGGACAAATAGCCAAACTAGTGGAAACACATGAACTATGAACCAATAGCTGAGGAGCTGGATCAGGCCCTCTTGATAGGTGAGGCAGTCTATTAGCTTGAACTGTTTGGGAGGCCACCCAGGCAGAGGGATAGGGATCTGTCCTTGGTGCATGAGCTGGCTGTTTGGAGCATGGGACTTGTGAGGGGACACTTTGATCAGCCTGGGTAAAAGGAGGAGGGGACTGGATCTGCCTCCACTGAATCTATCAGACTGAGCTGAATCCCTAGGGGAGTCCTTGCCTTGGAGGAGATGGGAATGTGGTGTGGGTTGGTTGGGGGGAGTGCAGAGAGGGAGATATTAGGAGGGAGGACAGGGT
>NW_023413035.1:0-23483 GCF_903995425.1 Onychomys torridus
TGATTGGCATGTTAATGTTTCCAGCCTGGAAATCCTGTGGGTTCATGACTATGAAGATAAAATATAGCCAGTGAGTGTAGATGAAAACCAACATGTAAGATTATGTTTCTAATCATCCCATGAGTTACTTGGTCTCTGAACTTCTCTTTATTTTCATTAATATAAACCTCCCAAGATTCTGTAAGAATAAAGGACATGACATACTGGAGACTCGGCAAACAGCTATTCATTCAAACGTTACTTTAGGTTTTAAGAAACAGTGTTGGGTAAGAATTGATTCCAGCTTTAACCATCAAATGCTGTTTCCCTTGAGGTTTGGGAATTTGATTCTTTAGAATAGAAATTTGATAGGCATATTAATGTGTATGCAACCAAGAATTCTAGGACAGATTGCTATTTTAAAACCCTTAATTTAGCTTTAAATTAAAGAATTAAATGTTAAAGCATTGTTTCTGCAGTGTCATAATGCATATCACTTAAAAATGATGGCATGAAAGCCGAGGGCAAGGGCTGCCTGATGGCAGAGGCCTATAATCCCCACTATCCTGGAGGCTAAAGTGGAGGCAAGAGGGTCACAAGTTCAAGGCCAGACTGGACTACAAAGTAAGTTCAAAGTCAGTCTGGTAATTAAGTGAGTTTTTTTTTAATCTCAAAATAAAAAGTAAGATGATGGCTGGGGATACGGCTAAGTGGTAGCGCACATGATGACCAACGAGTGAAAACACTAATGAAGTCATCCTGAAAGACTGATGGACGGGATAAAACATTGCACTTAGAATATGATTGCAGTAGTGTTTGCACTTAGGAAAAAGACCGGAAGGAAACAACCTTCTTTAACATTTTTGTTTTGTTTTATTCAACCTAAATAGTGGATTAAAAGTAATTTAAGTGTGCTTTAAGCATTTGTCTCGTGTGTTTCAAATTGCAGATATATCATTTTTATAACCAGAAAAATTTGAAAGCATAAATCTCCATACAAAACTGCAGTTACTGGTGCTGTTGTGGCATTTTAGGTTCCTGAAAGAGATACCTGTCCTATATTGCCATTATTAAAGTGGCCTTGGAAAACGACTCCTAAAAATTTATGGCCACTTTTCCTGTGTGTGTCTTCTTTTTCTATTGAAAAACTTCCTTTGAAGTCCAGGGGATTTTGTGAGCAGATGCAGAAATATGTGAAGGAAGACTTGGATTCTCAAACCAGATGCACTGGACATTTTTATGACATCTCATAACCTTTGTAGAAAACAAAAAAAAATTTTATAAAAGCATATTATAATAGAAGGAACTGCATATTTATCACATAGGTGGTGGGTTTTTTTTTTTTTTTTTTTTTTTTTTTTTGGTTTGTTTGTTTTATCAAACCAAGGGATGGTTAAGTTACTTGGTTGTTGGTTTAGGCTGTGCACTTGTCTCCTGAGGTGGGAGCTGACATAGATGAGCCATAGTGTGCTTTGTTAGAAACTATGATGAATGTACTGTGAATCCTAAGTTCTTTCAATGTTTTGGGAATTTTTTAAAATAATATCTTGTATAAGAAATGTGGTGTTTGTGAGAAGTGTGACATATTTACTCCTCAAGGCTACATGTACACTCAAACATAAAGTAGCAAGACAGGCTGGAGGTGTGGCTAGTGCTTGCCTAGGGTGGGGGAGGCTCTGGGTTTAGTCTTGGTATTTTCAAGAGGGGAGCAGGGGAAGAAAGTTCCAATACGAGCACATCGTACCATATTCATTGTGGATGTCTACAATTTATGTGAAAATGGTTTATTTTGTCAGGTGTTGCTTGACAGGAAACTGTTGAAATCTGATGAGATGAGAGTAATCACGAAGTCAGAGAAATGAAAATCTGATGATGTTTAAAGGCTGATGGTGTTAGGTACATTTAAGCCTGTCATCATTGACCAAACACAAAATCTGTCCTTCTTTAAGCACCCATTCATGATTGTATTTTGGAAACAATGAAATAGTCTTGGTTAGGAGATTTTTGCAAGACTATTTGTAATCATTCAGTCCACATATAAAAAGTCTTTTTTTTTCCCTTTAGCCCTCCTCATCCTAAGTTTGGCCAACACTGCCCTATTCTTTTTCCTGCTGATGGTCAAAATGTAACCATTAGATGAAGGAAACATGATTCAAAAAGAAAAAAGATCCACTGCCTTAAATTTCTGGTTGTATGACAAAACTTAAAAGAACTTAAGTTTCCAAAGTTGCAGAGTTAGTTCCTGTCTCGCCTGTGATACAGATTGTGCCACACACTCACAATTATCAAAACTGAAACTTAACATCTGTGCAATGCTGTCAATTTAGGTATCAACCAAATTCTAATTTTGCCAGTTTTATCAGCACTCCTTTTAGTTCATCCGAATTGAATGCAGGATCCCAGGTTTCATTGCTGTGTGCTCTCCAACAGGGACTGCCCTCTGCTTCACTATTGAAGGAATACCTTTGCCACTATCGAAGAGTACGAGTTGTTGGAGGGTGGCTCATTGGGAATTCTCCTTGGGATTTCTCATGGTTAGAACAGAGCTGCAGATTTTGTCAAGAGCACATACAAGAGATGTTTCTGACTCGGTAGGGAGGCTGGTGTTAGCACTAGAAAATAAGATTTGTTTAAATCCTTTCTCAGTTAATGAGTGGTGGAACTGGGATGGTAAAGTTTACTGTGGGCAGTTCGCTCCACAGTTTATGATTATTGTTGGTTAGGTTTCTTTGATCATGATGCTGTGAAATTGGGGTGTTCCTGGTAACGTTTTACTCAGTTTGTTTCCAGTTCTGTCTGTGCAGTATGCTCCATCTGCTCCACCTGCATGGGAAGCTTTAGGAGCTGCCACAGTCAGCTCAGAGTCTTGTTAGCTGAGGACTGTGCCAGTTTGATCAGACTGTTTGATCAGTTCTGCTTTCTTAAGTAGTGCAAGAGGGCGCTCGGTGGATCCACCCCACAGCTTATTTTCATCTCAAGAAGTAAATACATTTGTTGAAAATGCCCTTTAGGTTAGTGGTCTATGTGGACTGAGTTGGAATAAATATAAATATCTCAGGTCTTTGAAAAATAACTCTGGACAGCCAATAAAAACCACTGAAGGTTTCTGCTGGAAACACAGAGGAAGAACCATAGCTAGTCCTTAGGGCTGCCACAAGTAGGGAGTGCTGAAGAGAGAATACTGCTGCCCTGCAGATTCCTTCTGAGTTTATTATTTTCATACCTGCATGTGCGAACTGTCTACACAAAGGAGCTGGTATGTGTGCGTATGTTTGTGTTTGTGTAGATAGATAGATGATAGATAGATAGATACATACATACATACATACATAGACATTTGTATAGATATGTACATATGTGTATATAGATATTAATGTAGATATGCCTGCATATATATATATTTACATCCTTTAGAAGAGGGAATGATATTTGGTCAGCACATGCTGTGTGCTAAAGCATCATGATCTATGCCATGCAAACCTTATCTTACTCTTTCCAATAGTCTCTGTAACGCTTGTTTTATGCATTTTATGAAGAAGACAACTCAGGGAGAATAGTTGACTTTCCCAAGACACAGAACTAGTAAAGAGCAATGCTGGGATGCAAACCCTGAGTTGCCTCTGGTTTTTCACTTCATCAGGAATTACCTCTTATCAGTGAAATAGTTTGGGGAGTAGAGGGATACCCATAGCTCTTCTTATCTGAATCCTCCTCCCCAATCCCTAGCCACACACACAACCCAGATCCCCTGAGATACAATATTGAATTTCTTTTTTTTTTCATTTTTATTAATAATTAATTCATTAATTTTTCTCCAGCCCCAACAGTTTCCCCTCCCTCCCTCCTCTTCTCCAAGGCCCTCCCCCAACCTTTCCTCATTCACTCCTCCTCTCTCTCCAGAAAAGTTCAGGTCTCCTGTGTATGTTAGCCAGCCATGGTGTATCAAGATGCAATAAGAGTAGGTACTTCCTCTCCTACTTAGGCTAGATAAGGTAACCCAGTAGGAGTAAAAGGTCCCAAAAGAAGGTAACAGGGTTAGGGACAGCCCCTGCTCCCTGGCTGTTAGGAGCTCCACAAGAAGACCAAGCTACACAACTGTAACATATGTGCAGAAGGCCTAGGTCAGTCCAATGCGAGTTCTCTGTCTGTAAGCCCCCATGAGCCCAGGTTAGTTGATTCGGTAGGTTTTCTTGTGTTGTCCTTGGCCCTGCTGGCTCCCATAATCCTTCCTCCCCCTCTTCCACAGGATTCTCCAAGCTCTGCCTAATGTTTGGCTGTGGGTCTCTGCATCTGTTTCCATCAGTTACTGGGTGAACCCTCTCTGATGACAACTGGGCTAGGCACCAATCTATGAATAGAGCAGAATATCATGAGGAATCATTTCACTGACTTTTTTTTTTTCTTTTTTGCCAGTCCTGTTTGGTTCAATCCTAGGTCTCTGGGCCATTCGGCTTCTGGGCAGTGAGCTCCCTCTCATAGTATGGTTCTCAAGCTGGACCAGTCATTGGTTGGCCACCCCATAATTTCTGCATCTCCTTTGTCCCAGTATATCTTGTAGGCAGGGCAAATTGTAGGTCAGAGGGTTTGAGTCCCAGTCCCTCTCTTGGAAATCTTGCCAGGTTACAGGAGATGACCAGTTCAGGCTGAAGCTTCCTTTTATATAAAAAAGAGTTTGTTGATCAGGACCATATTTGATGGATAGATTATTATTTAGGAAGCTGACCTGAAATTAAACATTAGTACTTTATAAGAATATAGTATTTGTTCTGTTTATGTAAGCCCCATGAGTATAGGGTAGTCAACAAGTACTGTTTTCCTTCCCTTTATCTTTCCATCTTTTTGTTCTTTCTTACCTATCTTGCATTCTCAGGGCTTACTCTTCATAAAATGCTGGTCCTTAGGCAAAAGGCAATGCCACAGCTTCATCTTGTGTCTCTGCCTGGCGTGACCCCCAGCCTTCTCACAAAGAATACTTTTCCTGGTTGTGTCCTTGATGTTAGTGCCACCCTAGTTTGGGGAGCTTTTTTCTTCTGAACACTGTAGTCCAAGCCCAAGTCTTCCTTCTAGATTTTTCTCAGGAAAGATTTACTCTTTGGGGATTGAAGTTATGCCCTGGTATAATATGGTAGGTACAGAGATGATTTATAGACAGAGATGACACACTGATTCCTGGCCTGGGCATTTGCAGATTTCTCTCTATATCATTTCTTACTAAGACCTGGCTTTTATCGCCATTAGGAGTTGACTAAGCAGAGCAAGATCATATCTAGATCATTATACTACCCCCTCACTTGAGTTTTCTTGGTCCTCTAATCATTTACTGAAAGTCATCTATAGCTCTCTTTTCTCTTGACACAGCCATTTTTGTTTGTTTCTTTTTCTCTTGAACTCTACCCCTCCATTACCAGTTGAGTTTAATTCTGATTGGCTAACAGTCTTTTGATTGTTTCTTTGCCTCTGGAATCGAAGAGTCAAGTCAACTTGATGTCTAACCATGAGAGTTCTTGATAGTTCCACTTCCATCCCTGTGCCAGGCCAGCAACCAGCATTTAGGATGTCCACTCCTTCTTCCTTGTCTCCTGTTCAAATTGACTCCTTGGTGAGACAGCTTCAGTGAGAGTGCGTCCCTGTATGGTCAAATACAACCCTCCCTGATCTCAGTTCTTGGGATGGTAATTGTAGATTTTTAACAACTCTTACCTTGTATACATTTTCCAATAGAATCTATTCTCTTTAATAATAATATCTTATTCTAATATAACACTCTGTATTATCCAAAATATTTCACATATTCTCCTCTAATCTTGAATACAAAATATAGAATTTCATTATCTAGCTGTCCAAAATTTCAACTCCCTGATATTTCCATTAGCCTTCTCCTCTTTAAAAAAAAAAAAAAAAAAAAAAAACAATTAAATGGTAATAGCAATCTAAGAAAATACCAGTGTTCTTTCAAGTTTTGATTTAGTGAGTATTTCCCTATTTCTATTAAATCAGTTTAATACTTAATTCATTTGGGGGCCCTATTCTGATAGGACTTATGATTTCATTTATCACTAAAGGGTAATGATAATGGGGAGAATGTATTGCTAGCAAACATTCATTGAATGCCTGCCTTGTTCCCAGGATAGATTTTAAAGGTATCAAATACATACTAGCTCATCAGTCCTCCCAACTCAGCTGGGTCCACAGATAAGAATTCTGGGAGAGTTTAATAAGTCATTGAGGTCATGTAATGTGCAAGTATAAGAGCCAACATGTGAGCCCAGTTATCCTGATTCCAGACCCTATACATGAACTCTGAGATGACAGTAATATCTCAAAGAAATCGTGCATGTTAATTTGCTGATAACCTCTTTAAAACTTGTAAGTATTCCATGGAAACTATTTTCTTGTCATGTAGACATACTGGGTAGACATTCTGAATCATTCTTTGTTATTGCTGTTCTTGTGGTCTTGTTTGGCTGCATGAATTATGTCAACAGAGCAAAGCTGTCTTGTAGATTTATCTTTGTTTCCATTGGCCACTGCCACTAAGATTACCTTAGATAAAACAAAGCTTTTAAAACATGAGTCCCAAGGTGCATGTAGGAGGTTATATTTATGTATTGCCTGTAGCTGAAAGATCAACCTGGACAGAGCCCTGTAAGCAGAATGGAGGTGGAGAGGGCTAAATCGGAGGCAGATTGGGGATCTCTGTCTGGCTTGTAGTTGTGATTTATGGTTAGAATACTTTCTTCAAGGAGTAGAAGCACATGGTGGCAAGGCATGAGAAGGTAGAAGTAGTTAGTGCTGTTGGTCCTCTCTGCAGAGGATAAGGAATTCCTTTCTAAAGGATTCTAACTTGTTAATGGAACTCTACACTTCACTAATTATGGAGTATGGATTTGAATGATTACCAGCTGGTACACTCGTCAGGATGAAATGAGGCTTTAAAATTAGCACTGTTGAACAGTATTGACTATACCCTCAGCAAAGGCCTCCTTGTTAACTTTTCCTTATAGTCTCCACCAGTGGAGACTGTGGACATTCTATTCATATTCATTCACCCTCACTCAGGAGTCCTTTTGGGACACATGAAAATACAGTGGTGAAGGAAGTGGATATGTTTGCTTGGTTTGGGTTTTAACAAGTAGTTAAAAAAAATACTACAAGATAAAAAGATCCCTTGGGTTAGGGACAAATATACAGTAAAGAGGTAGAGTTTCAAGGAAATAGTAAGGACTAGACTATTGTGCAGCTGCACTCTGCCGCATAACTAATTTTTGGTTGAAAAGAAAAAAAACCTATGCAGACAACTTTGACTTCCAATGCCTAGCAATTCTCTGGCCATCATATGCCACTGATTGGAGCATATAAAATTAGTAACTGTGAAGAAAGTTTGTAAAAGTTAAACATTCACATGAATGTTACTCTTGACATCAGAAACTTAAATGAACACTTGGTCCCTTGTGTTCTGTTGGGCTGTTCATTACAAGGAAGTGTGATATCACAGCATCCATGTGACTGTTTGATCCCACAGTCATGTCTGTGTGATGTCGTGTAACTTACCTGAACTCATCAAACTTACTTTTCTCACGTGCAAAAGTGTTACTAATGCTCGCATTGTAGAAATTTTATGTGGATTTGAGAATCTACCACATATATAAAGTCCCTTGGCTAATGTTTAGTACTCAGTAGATCTTCCCTTTTGGATAAGGACTGTTCCCACTCTTATCGCCCTTAATAGTATTTTCCCCATTGCCACACAGTCCTTCCTTCCTGACACCCAACCAGAGTAATTTCCCAAAAGCAGAAGCAGACTTGTAACTTTTCATAAAGTCTGCACTCTTCATGACATTTAAAATTTTATGCAGGCCATTGCTGTTAAGATGGATCCTTGACCCACAGTTGCATAAGATTCCCCTTTGCTTAGAACCACCTTTTACTCAATAATGTATCTTGTTAAAGGGCCTTTCTTCCCATCTGTTTCCTTCTGTATTCTCCCATTCTTTTTCATTTCACTTGATTTATGGCAGGGTCTTACTTTGTGGCTGTTGCTAGGCTCAAACTTCCAGTCTTCTGCCTCTGTTTCCCAAGTGCTAGGATTATAGGCATGCATCATGCTGTCTAGCCATTTCACCAGTTACAAAAACTATGTCCAGCTTTTGTGCATCAGTCATAGAGTGGCTTAAAACAAACAGCAGCAAAAAAAAAAAAAAAAAAAAAAAGGCTACTAAAACAATCTAGAAAATTCTGTTCTGAAGCTGGTAATCACTTCCACTTTGAAATTATATCTCCCATTCTGAAATTGTATGAGACTTCATCCCTGTCTATAGAAATGTGCACACACCTCTTTATAATCGGCTTGTGTCTAAAATCATTTGCTTGAGACAGATGGAAGTACATGCCTTTGTTCTGTAGACTATTTTGGGGCTCTCCAGCAAGAAGCAGTTCTATATACGTTGTTTCACAAGTGACCTATAGGTTTCACTTAGCATATAGAGCTCCCAAGGAATTATCTTCCTGGAGGCCCCTACATGTCCTGAAAAAATGAGGATGGTCCCTTCCTGTCGAGTCATAGCTATGATACGTATATGTGTGATAAATAAGGTATTACTTAAATCCTTGGTATTATGATTCCTACCATAGAAGCCCCAGTAATTATTTATTGAATGAAGTCAGTGAAAAACAAACCAGTGCAATGATACATGAGAAAATCTATAGCACTGATATCAAACACGTTGTTGAATAGAAACCATAGATTTTAATATATTTTGTGTTTTGTTGATTACATCTGATGTTAAGTGTTTATTGCAGGTAGTGAGTGTTGTTATTTCCCAGTGTATCTAGGCATTTCTATTACTGGAAGGTAATGGCAATTTTATGTCAGTGGCTTTTCCAGGTAGGCTGTCAGTTTCTAACCTCTTGCTGTGGCTGAATTTTGCTTTGCCAGCTGTAGTCTTAGTTTTCATGGTGCTGCTAATAACAGTGGGTTTTTTGTTATACTTAAGTTTGCATCTCTATATACAGGGAAGTATGAACCTATTCACAATTAAGATGAAAATCTTCTATTCTGAAAACAGTTCTGCTTCCAGGGGCTATCTAATTCAATAAATATGCTGTGTTACCTATACAATAATTACTATTATATTTTTGCTGTTATAATTAAGGGTTTGTTTTTTGCCTTTCATGAAAGAGATGAGAACTCATTTATTAATTGTAGGTTTTTTCTCATTCAGTCATACATTTGAAGTCTCGTTAAGGCAGCTTGTTGAACCATACCTAGCACTTTCTGCTCTATTGATGTTGGCGTACTCTACATAGAAAGTACCCTGCCTCTCACTGCACTCATGTGATAGACACGGTAAGGCCAGGCTTAAATTTCTAATGTAATGTGCCTTGCTTTTAGTTGCACCGTGTAAGAGTGGACTAGCGTAATGTAAGATTTTATGTAACCAGGTACTGCAAATAATGTATATGTTCATTCAAAGTGGCTAATGGCCCTTTGACATCTGGTCAGAGAAACTTTATTGCTATACTCGCATAATTTGTCATGTACGTGTTTAACCTTAAATCAGCACAGTGTAATCATGGAATATCATGTTGCTTGGGAGAATAGGATTGCTGTAGCAGTTCCTGTGCCTTAGTCTATTTGGGCTGCTACAGTAGTACCATAGATTGGGTAGCTTAAACAACAGCCATACATTTGTCATACTTTGGAGCTAAGAAGGTGCTGATGAGGGCCCCCTTTCTAGTTCACAGAGAGCTGGCATCTCACTGGTGAGAGGGGCAAGAAGCCTCTCTAGGATTTCTCATAAGGACAGTAATCTGTGAAAATTATCCCCTCATGACCTGATCACCAGCCTGCTTCATTTTCCAATACCTTCACATTGGTAACTAAGTTTTGGGGTTCACAGACATTGTCTATTTTAGTATGTGATTTCAATGGCCAAACATCTTATAAAACCAGGACTAGTTCTCAAAAATCTTTAAAATGCATTGGACATTCCAGTGTTTCAGCATTGCCATAACATCTAGCAGCTGTTTTTCACATTCTAAAATGGAGCAGAAATTCTGTAACTGACCATGTGTCCTTAATTTTGATTGGGAATATATTAACATATGTATGACTTAAATAAAGACATGGCTTGTTCTCTGGTTTTATTTTTTTCTAACTAGTGAACCTTTTGATCAGGTTTCAGTTTGTTTTCATTTTGGAAGTTACATGTTCACTTTAGATCATGTGGATGTGGGATACAGGGTCAGCCATTTCCATTGGCTCACATTGGATAGAACAGGCAGAGAAGGAAGTGGCTGGTTCTTCAAAAAGTGTGTTAGAAGCTATCATCACTAACGAAGTTACTATCATTTGAATAGCACTTAAATTTTGGTTTTCTACAGCAAGGAAGTCATATGGTGATGGAGAGATGGCTCAGTTGATAATGTGTAAGCAGTGGAAGCTAAGACAGATTCCCAGCACCTACATAAAAAGTTGACATGACTGTGTGACTGTAATTCCAGTTCTGGGAAGCAGAGATGGAAAGATCCCAGGTGTTTGCTAGACAGCCAGCATAGCCAATCAGTGAGAGACCCTTTCTCAGAAATAAGGCACACAGTCATGGAGAAAGACACCTGTTGCCAGCTTTTGACCTCCACAGACAGGTACAGGTGTTCGTGCTTACATACACTGCACATGTGTACATCACACACAAGAAAGGAAAAAGAGAAGGAAGGAACAAAGGGAGGGAGGGTGAATATATAAAGTGGAAAAAATGTTAAAAACCCAGAGTTAGAGATAAAAGTTGAAGGATCTAAAAGGAAAATAGGTCGAGGAAACATTAAAGGGTCAATCTAGGAGCTCCAAGGGGACTTGCAAGGGCTGCTGAAGGGTAAGGTTATTGATATTGTAAATAAAGACTGGAGGTTATCAAACAGCATTTACAATTGATTTATACCCAGGGATGGTAGCGTCACTAATTGTTGAATGACTATTGAGGCTGAAAATTAATCAGAGACAAGAAATGAGAAAGCAAGGATTGCTCTTTCAAAAAGCTGCTTGAGCACACACTGTCTTGGAGCTGTAAACATGACACCCTAAGCCAACCTTTGGAGTAGTCTTTAGGATCAAGGGAACTTGAGCATGATTAGAAAGTACAAAGATGGAGAGGCTGGAGATAAAGAGAAGAAGGAATAAATGCTGTCCAGAGTAACTGAACAGCAGGAGAGAAAGTTGTCTTTGGGAGAAGGTGGAGATGGTTGTAGGTCTAGATGAATTTTCTGGAAGGACATAATCAATGGAGAGACTCCAAATGTATTGGGCATTAGCTCTTCCCAGGGGTGAGATTTGAGGAGACAGTGTAGATTAATGGGTTAATGTATGGGCTCTGAAGTCAGACATTGGTCTGGTCCAAGTTCTTCTATTTGATAATTAAATAATGGAAGCTGGGGTTCTGGGGCGGCAAGCACTAGAATCTAAAGCTCACTGTTGTCTTCATCTATAAGATGAGCAGGATCAGAATTAACAGCATGACCTATACAGCCAGGCTGCCAGTGTTTGTGTCTCGTGTGCTCCATGGCTGTCTTCTTCTTTTGTAATCTGTAAAATGAAGACAATAATATCTACCTGTGATGGTTGCTGTGAGGACCACATGAGTTAGTGTTTATAAAGATCTAGGGCAGCACCAGGTACATTGCATAGACTTAAGGTTTTGGTATTTTTTGGGTTTTCAAGACAGGGTTTCTCTGTGTAGCTTTGTGCCTTTCCTGGATCTCGCTCGGTAGACCAGGCTGGCCTCGAACTCACAAAGATCCACCTGCCTCTGCCTCCCGAGTACTGGGATTAAAGGCGTGCGCCACCACTGCCCGGCAAGAATTAAGTTGTTTAAAACGTTAGTGTTGAGACCCTAGCAGAAATTAAAACTAGAAATTGGTTTTATACATAAATTCTACAGAGTTTTGACACTTTTAGTGTTGCCAAAATTATTTAGCATTTAAGTGTCTAAAGAACTTACTAGCCTTAATCCATGATGGAGTCTCACCTGGCTGTTGAGACATGATGGTAAGGTGAGCTGAGATTGCTCATGGATATACAGTCAAGTGAAGAATATTGACATTTATGATGTTAAATGGCAGAATGATATTAAGACCTTGGATACAGTATGGACTAGACAGAGTTGAAATCAAACAAATGTATCAAAAAACTAGTGTGCCCAATAGCTCAAATGTCTGATAATTGAACTCCCTTGGATAGTAGCGCTTGACAAGAACCAGATTCCCAAATCTGCATTAAATTTAAGAGTGTACTCCAATGCCACTCATCTCCCCATCCCTTCATATCTGCCCTCTGCCCTTGCAATCTCCTTTCCCAAAATAAAATAAAAAGACAAAAACAAAAGAGAAAAAATATCTCATCATGGAAGTTGTAGTGTGTCACAGTAAGTCACACAGTACACTCGTTAGTCCATAAATCTTTACTTGCAAATGTTCATTGCAATGAGTCAGTGGTCTGATTCAAGGCCTCTGGCTTCTGCTACACCATCAATACTGGATCCTTACTGGGACTCCTCTTGGATAAATAAGCTCTGTGTGGTGGAGATTCTGCAGCTTTGGATCTGCAGGATTGGCCCCTTCACATGCTCTAGCAGATCATAGATGGGATGGATGTTGGGATGGGCCAACTCATAACCCTGGATCTGGACATGGGTGGTAGCTGAGTTGGTCAGCCTGCCAGCTCACCTGCATCTTCACCACCAGGGTTAGCTCTGCTGCACTGTCCCTGGCTAGCTCACCCAATGCTACAAGCAGAAAAGGGCAGGGCCAGTTCTCTGCTCTCACACCTCTGGGAGTCTTTATGGGCCCTTGGATGGCTTTGGATTGTGATGCCTTGTTTTAGGACTTTAAAAAGGGTAGCCTTGTGGTTGGAAAGGTGGTTCTGGGGCTAAGAGCACTTGCTGTTCTTAGGGAGGATCAAGGTTCAGTTCTAAGCACCTACATGGTATCTCCTAAATATCTGTAACTCCAATTCCAGGGCAACCAATACCCTCTTCTGAGCTCCACAGTCACCATGCATGTACCATACAAGCAGGCAAAACACCCATACACATAAAATAAAAATAAATGAGTCTTTAAAAAAATAAAAGACTTGTCAGGAATGTTGGCACACACTTTTAATCCCAGCACTCAGGAGGCAGAGACAGGCAGATCTCTGTGAGTTTGAGGCCAGCCTGGTCTACAGAGTGAGTTCGAGGACAGCCAGAGCTGTTACAGAGGCCTTTACCAAGATCAAGTTGGGAAGTCATTAGAATGCTTTAGCCTGGTAACAGCTGACATCGGTACTACAGCCTCACTGGGGGCTTCGATAAAGAGTTTAATGTAGAAAAGGAAAAATACAAGCAAGGAGACCAGTTATGAGACAACTGTGGGATACAAGTAAACAGTAACAGCACCTTGAGTTGAGCAGGGTGGTAGAGATGGAATCATAAGATTTTGGCTATGTTAAATGGAAGTAGAATTAACAAGACTTCCCGACTAATTAGGAATAGAATGAAAGAATCAGTTGTGGGTCTAAGGACTCTAGCTAGAACAACTAAGAGAACAGAAAGAATTCATACCACCTGAGATGGTAACACTGTGTGCAACAGAAGCACGATGTGGGGAGAAGACCTGGAGTTCACTTAGGTATGCTGACTGGAAATGCCTGGGGAGTGCTTCCATGGAACTGTCAGGCAGGCAAACAAATACCTCAGACCAAAGCTCAGGAGAGAGGCTTAGGTGGAGATAGACATTTAGGAGTTCTTAGTAGAGTATGCATAACGTTACCATGAGGTTGAGTGTGCAGTCACAGTATGTTTAGGAAGGATATGGAAAGAGAGAGAGGGGAGCCAGAAGGGATAGAGCAGAGAGAAAAAAAGCAAGCCAGATACTTGATCTGTGAATGCAACCAAGCCTGAAGACCTGAGTATGACTGGGTGCATATGGTGGAAGGAGAGAAGCAACTCCTCAAAGTTTCTTTGCCCTTTCCACGTGGCGGTGGGTAATTTTTTAAAAAATTAAAAGATGTTGGGATGATGAGAAAAAAACAGGCAAGATAATAGTAGCCAGATAGGTGAAAGATAAAGTAGAAGATGCCAGACAGACATGGTGCTACGGAGATGCAATCCCAGCATTTGGGAGGCTGCAGCAGGAAAACCTTCATTTGAGGCCACTGTCAGATGCATATAGTTCCAGTCCAGACAGAACTATATAATGAGACCTTGTTACAAAACAACAAACAAACAGAAACAAAACCAAAAGCAGAAAGAGACATCCTGCAAGCCAAATTAGGAAAATGTTTTATAGATTAATATGCACATGTGCTTGCCCATAACCACACATGTACACACTCATCACTCACACAATATACTTATATACTCTCACATCATACACTTGCACATACGCATGCATGCACACATACACATGCACTCACACAGTTACACACTCACACACAATGACACACTGTCACATGTGTGCACACATACATTTACACGCTCACACTCATAGTCACACAGACACTCTCATACACACACACACACACACACACACACACACATACACCTTCATGTTGACATTTTCCTGTCTCGTGGAATAACACACAAAAGGTGAACAGCCCCTTTTCAAGGGCTGGATCCTCTTCCTCACTGTTGCTTTCTTTGATTTTCCTCACTACTAAGAAGCTAGTCTTATGAACCATGCCATGAGGACTTTATGTAAACAACTAGGTGTTTGATGCTTCAGTAAGTAAATCCTCTGGGCTCGGGAGCAAGACCTTTATGCCTTCTACACATGACTTTCAGTAGAATCTGCTTACATGGTAGCACAGATGTCTAAGGTTGCTAACTGATTCAGAAATTCAGCCTTTAGTAAGCGAACCTGTAACATAAGATGATGCTGCCTAAACATTCAGGAACCTATGCATACACACACACACACACACACACACGCACGCACGCACGCACGCACGCACGCACGCACACACATTTGGTTACAGTTTTGATGGCAATAAGAGTGAAAATATTTCCCTGACAGGAGTGAAAAAGCGTTACAGAATATTAACAGTAACATCCATCTGAGCTTCGCAGAAACTATCATGAGAATGTGCGATTAGAAAGGATCAGATATTTGGCTGTCTTTTTCAACCAGAAGATGGATTTGAACCAGATTACCACTTCTATGATTTAGTTTTGAAGAAAGAGGGGTGGGGTGGGGGAGGCAATTATTTGTCTCTTTGTTCAAAGGCCTTTTGTATCGTCGATCCCTGGAAAGCTAGTGGAGGAGCCAGCCCTTCACATCCATTAAGGTCAACCCTGAAACTGTTGAATTTGATCTCTTCCATTTACCATCTGGATACAGTAGAGAAAAAGCTATTCTGCATTGGGCTGCTGGACACCATCCAGAGAATAATATGTCAGGGCATCAAAGGCTTGGGATCTTGGTCCATTCTGCCTAATGATCACAGGCAGGGTCTGCGCTCCAGTTTTGTAGTATGTTTCATTTTTGCAGTGACAATTTATATCCCAGTAAAATAGATCACAAGGATTACTGCCAGCTTGTCAAAGCTAAGATTCCTCTATCATAGATGTTCCCCCACAAAGGACTGTGTTTTAATTGGGCAAAGCTTGATTTCCAAAGCCCCTTTCCCTCCATTCCAATCTGCCTCCTTTCTCAAGGACAGCTGTTACTTACTGCAGGAAGGATTCTAACTCATAGACTGTTTGATTCCATACCCAAGCCCCCAATTTAAAATCTGCTTAAAATTGATCTCATTTAAATTGGTATTCATCATCGTCTTTGTAAGGGAGTCTAGTATCTGGCCAGCTAATGACACTGCTGGCAGTTATCCAGGAATCCGACAACCATATCTCATTATTCACACCAACTGGAGCCAATTATGGCTGGATTGTTTTTTATTATTATTATTATTATTATTATTATTATTATTATTATTATTATTAAGTGTGGAAAGGAAGCAATGACAGCAGCATGTCCTGTGTCTTCCCTGAGATAGAGGAGACTATGATGTCAGAGAGCATATGGCTGCATTTTAAGGTAGCTGGAGGCCATCTAATACTAGGCTTTAATACAGCAGCTTTGCTTTGCATCTTTGCAGGATGTGCTCGCCCATAAATTTATAGCTGGAGTAGAAAAAAAACAGAAAACCAACAAACAAAAACCCGAAAAGCTCTAGGGAAATGTCACTTTGTCCCTTACGGTGAGAAGAGATTGCAGGAAGAATTCGAAACCCTAACGATAAAAATTACTCTCCTGTGTCAGGATGGTCCTCAGCCTGCGTCTCAGACAAAATGGCAGGGCCTAGATTCCGGGTCTGACCCAAGAAGCTGGGCTGTCTCTGAATTCTAGCTGTCATCAGAAGGCACACGTGGTGCTGCTAGGTTTTGCACCCTGCTCATGTTCCCCAGGAGGTGCGCCGCCTCCATCTTCTCATCATGGACACGTTTCCTCTCAGAATCCTCTGTGCTTCTCTCTCTTTTGAATTCTTTATGCTGGTGTCTTAGTTTTGGTTCTATTGTTGTGACTAGATGCCATGACCACAGCATATCTTATAAAGGAAAGCATTTAATTGGAGCTGGGTTACAGGTTTAGAGGTTTAATTCATTACTGACATGGCAGGAAGCATGGTGGTTTGAAAGAAAATGGCCCCCCAAGGGAGCAGCACTAATGGGAGGTATGGCCTTGTGGAGTAGGTGTGGTCCTGTTGGAGGAAGTGTGTCACTGTGGAGGTGGGCTTTGAGGTCTCATTTATGCTCAAGCCACGCCCAGTGAGACAGTTCATTTCCTATTGCCTGCAAGATGTAGAACTCTCAGCTACCTCTCTAGCACCATTTCGGCCTGCACATCACCACTACCGTGTCCCACCATGATGATAATGGACTGAGCCTCTGAACTGTAAGTGAACCACCACAATTAAATGTTTTCCTTTAGAAGAGTTGCCGTGGTCATGGTGTCTCTTCACAGCAACAGAAACCCTCACTAAGACAGTAGCATTGTTCTGTTAAGTGTGTGCATGGTGCGTGCATGTGTGCGTGCGTGCGAGTGTGTGTGTGTGTGTGTGTGTGTGTGTGTGTATGTGTATGTGTGCAGGATACACACACTGACCAGGACTTTGGCTGTCCTCCTTTGTTGTTCTTCATCTTATTTTTATTTTTTAAATAACTTCTTAGGTTTTGAAATTAAAATTACATCATTTCCCCTTTCCCTTTTCTCCCTCCAACCCTTCCCATGTACCCCACGCTGTCTTAAATTGGTGCCAAAAAGCCATCGCCATGTCCATTGTCTTAGTAAGGTTTTCCTGTCCTTTAGGAGTCCCATGGTTTTGTATTTTATATTTAGATGTAGGATTCATTTTGAGTTAATTCTTGTCAAAATTTTAATATCTGTGTCTGTTTTGCGCACAAAGCCTAGTTGTTGAAAAGACTCTCTTCTTTGCTGATTGTCTCTTTCTACATGAGAAAGATCAGTTGACACTATGCAATCTATTCTGTTCCATGAATCTGTTTATCTGTTCTTCTACCAATGCACACTGACTTGATGACTGTAACATTATACTGTGTTAAACACAGGTAGTGTTAGCCCTCCCAACTCTGTCCTTTAACCAGTCTGTGCTGTTGGGATGAGTATAGGGTGCCTTAAACATGGGAGGGCCAGTCCTCTGATCCTGGAGTTTTGCTTGGTTTGTTTTGTTTTTACAATCCAGTGTCTTGTGTGCTGTAGCAATTTAATGTCTTAAACTTGGGCAGTGTTAGCACTTCAACTCTCTCTCTCTCTCTCTTTTTCAACTGAACGGTTTCTCCTGTTTCTCCATGTAAACTTTAGAGTCCGTTTGTAGAAATAGACAAGACAATTTGCTGGAATTTGAACTAGAGTTGAGCTGACTCTTTAATACTTATCCATGAACATGGACCATCTTCATCTTTTTAGTTCTTTGATATCCTTTATAAGAGGTTTGTTGTTTTCCTCTTGTAAGTCATGTATATATCTTCTTAAAATTATATATAGGTATTTTTGGAATATGTATATGTATACACACATATATATCTTTATATATCTTCTTAAAGTTATATATAGGCATTTTTGGAAGGTGCTAATATAAGCAGTAATATATATTTTTATTTTAAAATATGATAAGGGGGTGGGAGAAAGAGCATGCACATATATGTGTATGTAGGGGTCAAAGGATAACTTTTGGGAGTCAGCTTTGGCTTTCAGCCTTATTGAGGCAGGTCTCTCTTGTTTCTCCTGCATTGCATACTCCAGGCTGGCTGGCCTGAGAGCCTCTGGGTGAGTCTCCTGTTTCTGCCTCTGTCTTGTGGTTGAAATGTTGCATTGCAGATTGTATGCCACAGTATCTGGCTTTTTCCCGGGAATTAGACTCAGGTTGTCAGGCAGTCATAGCAAGTGCGCCTACCGAGCTGCCTTGCTAGTCTCATGTTGTATTTTAATTTCAGCTTTTACTTACTCTTGCTGCCTGTGGCGATGTCATTGTCTTTGCATGTTAAACTTGTGTCCTGCCACCTATCTGTAATCACTTACTCTAGGAGACAGTGTTTATTATTTGTTACTATTATTAATTATTTCAGATGTTCTGTGTAGTCAGTCATGTTATTTGTGAACAAAGGCAAGTTTTTTCAAATTAGAATATGTTCTTGACCTAATTATTTAGGATTTGCAGTATTATTGAAAATGGGTGGTGAGAGTTGGCATTTTTCTTTCTTTCCTGATTTCAGTGGGGATTTTCTTCTAACAAATAGGTGTATGATAACTTCTTTTTCCTTGTGTGTTAACCTTTTTATGCAATGTTGGGTTCAACTTGCTAATGTTTTTATTGAGGACTCTTGCATCCATGCTCATAAGGTATATTTATCTATAGTTTTCTTGTATTTTTATATTTATGTTTGGTATAGAGTAATGCTAGACTTACAGAATGTGTCAAAGATTATTTTCTTGGCTTCTGTAGAATTCTGTAGAAAATTGATGTAGTCCTTAGATGCTTATTAGGTCATTAATTGTTGTGGTCCAATTCAAATTGTTCATTTCCTATTGTATAAATTTTGACAAATTTCCTATTGTATAAATTTTGCATTTCAAGGAATTGATCCATTTAATCCATGCTATTAAATTTGTGGAAGTAGAACCCTTTGTTCACAAGATTCCTTTTTTAACCTTTTAGTGTCCATTATTGTGATTTTTTTTTATTTTTAATATTACTGATTAGTATCTTTTTCTTTATTTATGACATTTTTATACATCTCTGCCCATGCGTATGTTACACTTCACTGATATTCACTTCTCTATTACTTATTCTTTCCCATTTCTGCCCCCACCACCTTCCCCCTTGCCTTTCCACATCTGTAGGAATCCTCCATTTACCTTCATGTTCTTTTTCTCACCCCTCAGCTGCACACATGAGAGGAAACTTGTGATCCTTGTCTTTGTCTTTGAGGGACTGATTTATTTCCCTTAGTATGATGATCTTCAGTTCCATCCATTTCCCTGAAAGTGATGTGATTGTATTCTTTGTAAAACTCCTGTGTGTGTGTGTGTGTGTGTGTGTGTGTGTGTAGGGGCTCTTTCCCCTTGCACCCTCACCAGCTTTTATTGTATATTTTCTTAATAATGGCCATTCTAACTGAGGTGAAGATGGAATTTCTGTGGAGTGTTGATTTGCAGTTCCCTGATGGCTAACGATGCTGAACTCACTTTTTCACTTTTTTTGTGTATTTATTTGTCATCTCTACCTATTCCTTTGAAACATGTCTGTTCAAGTCCATTGTCCATTTACTGATAAGATTGTTTGTTCTTGAAAGGGAGAACAAGGAATAACCAGACCATGATAATGACAACCACATGAGAACAGGTATAGCAGAGTGCTGGAGAGGTCCCCTTAAATTCACAATGATACATCCTCTGTAGACTGCTGGCAATGGTCGAGAGAAAGCCTGATCTGACCTAGTCTGGTGATCAGATGACTAAACACCCTAATGGGTCGTGCTGAACTCTCATCTAATAACTGATGGAAGTGGATGCAGAGATCCTCGGCCAGGCCCCAAGTGGAGCTCCAGGTGTCCAATTGTCGAGAAAAAGGAGGGACTGTAAGAGCGTGAATTGTTGAGCCCAAGATTGGAAAAAGCACAGGGATAAATAGCCAAACAAATGGAAGCACATGAATTATGAACCAAAGGCTGTGGAGCCCCCCAGCTAGATCAGGCCCTCTGGATAAGTGAGACAATTGAATAGCTTGAACTGTTTGGGAGGCATCCAGGCTGTGGGACCAGGACCTGTCCTTAGTGCATGAGCTGGCTGTTTGGAACCTGGGGCTTACACAGGGACACTTTGCTCATCTTGGAAGGAGGGGAGTGGACCTGCCTGTACTGAATCCACCAGGTTTAAATGAATCCCGAGGGGAGTCTTGGCCCTTGAGGAGATGGGAATAGAGGGGAGGGGAGGGGGGGAAAGGTGGAGGCCGGGGCAGGAGGGGGGAGGACAGGGGAACCCATGGCTGATATGTAAATTAAAAAACAAATATAATAATAAAAAATGCAAAAAAAATTACATAACTTCACTTAACAGTAAGAGTTTAAATTGAAGGAAGAAGTTCTAATAAATAAGTAAATAATAAATAATCTCCAAAGGAACTGTGTAATATTGAAGAAAGTTTGTGTAGCAGATTTGTCCTATCTGAAGAATTCATACTTTGAGGGACATCCCTAAAGACACAGAGAGCTCTGAAGGGATGTTCATTATGATTGAGGGAGTAAAAAGTCTTCCAAGTCTCAGGAAGTTCCTGGAACTTACAACATGCACACTCCCTCCCTTCCTAAGGTTATACAAGTAGGATGGATGGCTGTGGAGAGGAACTTGTCAATCTGTCCAGATGACTGCAAGGTTTGCAGAAAATTCAGGGGTTTCTGCTGTCATGCATTGTCACACATGCAGGATGTACTTTTGGTGATACATCTATCTGGCACTGGGTTGTCTTTGTCCCTGAATATACCTCCTCACCCCATACTCCTGCAAGTGACCAGAGTTGAAGAATTGGTCACTAAGCTGGACTTTGATGGTATTGTTACTTTGGCCTGCCCTTTGTTTTCTCCTGTTTTCTGATGCTTGTTCCTATCTCCCCATGAAGTATTACAAAACACAGTGTAGACTACTTAACTCCTTTGACTAAAGAAACATCTATTTTTTAATAGTAAAATAAATGAATAAAAGATTGTTCTTTTTTATGTAAATCTTTGAGTTCTTTATGTTCTGAGTAATAAATCTATCAAATGACTATCTAGAACAAGCATTCTTCCTGTTCTGTACACTCTCTTTCACTTCCATGTTTTCTTTTTCTGTTGGTGTACAAAAGGTTTTTTTTTTTTAATGTACTTTAAATTGAATACCTAATGTTTATATGTATTTAGTCGGAGCTATATGGTGATTTTAGGAATGTTACAGTATGCATTGACATCTGGATAATTAACATTTGCATCTTATCAGACATCCTTTCTGTGTGCCGGGAAATGTTAGATCCTTCTAGTTCTTTTGAAATGTATCCTAAAACATTGTAGGCTATTGTTGCCATTCTGTGTTATAAAGTATCAGAACTGTGGGGTTTTTTTTCTGTCTAATTGTATCTCACATGTGTTTCCTAATCCCTGCCAGTCTCTGCTCCTCCCTCCCTTCCCAGTGTCCAGAGGTCTCTGTTCCATTTATTCCTCCGTGATGAGGTTGTTACACAGAGGCTTTCTGAGTTGCTATAGTCCCATGTGTCATTCTTGTCCTTACCACCGGAGCTGCTGGAATCCTAACTGGACAGTCATTTCCAGTGCCTTGAGCCTGGGGGGCAGGGGGGGGGACAGCATATGACAATTGAGGTTCAGGCTGTTGGCCTACCTGGAGGCAACCCCCTGGTGGATAATTCTTAGGTAGGCAAGGCCCCCAAGACCACAGACCCCAGAACGTCTTTTGCTTCTGCTGTGCCTTTACATGATTGCTCTTACTGTCTTTCTCTGATATCTGGCATGGTGAACTGGGTGTGGGGAAATTACCCACTGCCTATAAGGTAATGTGTTTGTCTCATCGAAACCTCCTGTTCTACTGGACATTTTTTACCTGCAAATTATTATGAAGATGACTTCCTCCCTAAGCTGCACCATCTAATTGATGATAATGTTAGCTTATATAGAGCTTTGATGAATAAAACTAAATACAAGAGTATGTTTCACAGCTAGGGCCCTACCTAAGGAGCTGCTTCAGATCACAGCTCAGATTGATGATTAAGAATAATTGAATTCTCTGGGAGCCAGGCTGGCCCTAATTCTCTTAATGCTTGAAAAGATACAGCCACAAGTTTTCAGTGTGCATCATTTGACTGAAACAGAGCCTTATAATAACTTCAGGTTAGACCAGATGTTTTGACAGTAGCTGTAAGATGAAAAACCACAGACAACAGTCTGATGTCCACAAGGACACAAAGCTGAGGTCAAGAATGCAAAGCAGCCCAACTGTTAATGTTGGGTGATGATCAAAAGTGATGATTGACTCCTTGTACCCATTCCTGCCCTCAATCTCCTGATATAAGAAACTATTGATAGATGGGTATACACCCTAAAGATCTAAAGTACAGCTGTCTTTTATGTACAGAAGTTTAGGTTTGGGACTCCTTGTAGGATTCCTCTTAAGATAGGCAGTAGAATGATTAATTCTTTCACTGTACCTGCAGTATGCAGCCTGCCAGTAAGGGAGTTGGCTGTGAAAAGATGCCTTCTGTCTGCTCATGTTCTGCTAATCTGCAATAAGTTACTTAGATTTAAATGTATATGGGCTATTGGGATGATCTTGTTTTTAATCATGTAAGGAGATGAAAGACATGTTGTCTGAACTCCATAGGAATTTAGCAAAATCACTGTATGAGATAGAGATTAGAATGAGCATATGTTTTTTTAGAAGTACCTTGACCTTAAAGATTCCTTGTGGAAAACAATGATTATTTTGCTCAGGGGCCCTTGCAGCCATCTCATGACTTTGGTCACAAGACACCTCAGGCATACCTGGGGCTTTTGTATTATTGTGCATTGCACACAATGAAAAATGAAAGACTAGAGTCGTGGAGGCATGTGATGCTCCCCTTCAGTAAGACATGTAAATTAAAATTAGGGACCTTGGTATGAGGAAACACTTTATGTGACAATCTGTGAATATGTTCTTGCATGGCTATTTGCCCCTGAAGCCTGCCAGACCCATGCCAGCAGAATCCAGCCCAGTCAGTCCATTGGAAGAGGCTGATGAATAAAGAAGGGAATGATCCACAGAATGTGTGAGTGTCTTTTTCCAAACCTCCTTAGATAAAAATGCCATAGTTCATGCCAACACTGTGGATTTCTTTCAAACCCTGTGCTGGCTTAGAAGCCGGTCCCCCAAGGCAGCCTTACTGGAGTGTTTTCCCTGCACATAGTGAGGCCAGAGAAAGAAAAGCTGGCAGA
>NW_023413036.1:0-24868 GCF_903995425.1 Onychomys torridus
ACAGAGGAGAGATAGCAGCAGACAGTTGTTCCATAGGACACAGGTTCCATTTTACCTAACCATGTCCTGTAACTCTCCTCTGGCCTTTCAAGTACTCTGTACAAACACCTGGAGGCAAACATCTATAAATATAAAATAAAATGAAGCTTAAAAATGGAATCCTCTGCAATGATGTCCCAGCCCTGAGACAGACAACTGAAAGGGAATGTTAAAATGATCTCTGTTGTTCCCAGGTGCCAAGACTCCCAAGCAAGACCACTACAGTGCCATATCTGTTGCAAGCACACAGAAATGTTGAATAGCAAAATAAGCAAGCTTGGTCATATTCATCATCCCACAGAGCAGGTGGAGGAGAGTGACCCCCAGCACTCAATTTAAGGGGTTTATACAGGAAAAGCTTACATGCAGCTTGGGATTGGATGAGGGGGTAGGGATGAGGTAGTTCTTCGAAGTTACTGGCTGAACTATAAGCATGAGGTTACTGATGGCTAACAGGATTCACGGTATTACAGAGACATAAATTTTTACTACCTATGTCTTGCTTTTGTTGAACCCAGGATATATACATTACATTCAGATTTATTGTTCCTGTCCTACTCTTCCCTGAGTTCAACTTCTGATCAATTGAGCCTACTGCTCCATATATCTTATTTTGCCAAGACCAGGATACATAGATTTATTGTCCCAGCCTTAAAAGTTCAACTTCTGGTCACTTCTAAAACTGCTGGTCAGCAAATACCTTGGAGGAGGTGAGGGGGAAGCATCTCTCAAGATGGCTACTGATTATTCCCTTTTTCTTCCCATCCTGCATGCTTATAAGACGTTCTATGAAATCCACTGTCTACATAAATGGAGAGATTCATTCTACCAGTCCTGATCATATAGAGAAGCTTGAATTATACTGTCGTGGTTTTTTTTTCTTTTCACCTGTGTATTGTGGAAGATATACTGGCTAACAATGGAGTTCATAAATGCATCCTTCAAGCTCCATTACTTTCTAAGTATTCAACTTACCATGAAAACTATTCTTTATTATTATTTAATTTGTCAAAACTTTGCTCTGAATTTCAGGAATAAAACTCCTTGAGCAATGAAACCATCATCCAGCTTTCTGATGGGAGAAAGATCTATTATCTTGTTTGTGATCTAGTTTCTGCTTTTTTTGGGGGGGGGCTGTTTGTCTGCAGTCCCTGTGACAACCAGGTAAAAAATACCTTCAGTTCACCTGATGTCAGTGTCAAGTCACACAACAAATGCTCTCCTTGTGTGTCTTTAAATATCTCTGCAGTTGTTGATATTGTGGGCACCTTTCTACCTGTGTGCCAGTGAATCACTCCACCCCACATAGTATAGTGGGCTGGACAAGCTAGTTAGCCACTTTGTTTCCAGGAGGAAGAAGAGGAAGTGCCTATGTAAAGCAGGGAGAGAGCAGGTCTGCTTTGCAGCCTGGGGCAAGTGCTATTGAAATGCATATTTCTGCTGATCTAGAAAAAGTCTTTGCCTGGTGTGGAAGGGAGGGACAGGAACCATTGTGCTCTGTTTTTAAGCACATTGTAACCCTATGGGATGTGCTCTTGTCACTCAAGTATCACTAGCCAATCAGGTCCTCCAGGTGACCTGCCAGTCAAAAGTGGTTCAGGGTTCTTCCTTCTGCCATAGGTTTCAGACTTGGATTTCAAGAGGACCTGGTGCTATTGGCTTTGTGTGGTGTGCTGTGAGCCCTGCTGCAGGGAGTTGAGCAGAGAGCATGGCTGACCTAGGAAACCATGACAAGGTGAGTGAATCGATTCTGTCTCCAGATAGGTTGAAGCAGATGATGAGGTGTAGAATCCACTGTGTTTGGTCCACTCTCAGGATCTGGGTGGGAACCTGCCTGTAGAAACTTGGTCATCTTAGGTCCCATGTGGTACTTGAAACTCCCTAGACCCTCTGAATCACTGCTCTATGGGCAGTGTCTGCTCACAGATCTGAAAGTAGGGAGCTGTGCTTAAAAACCTCTTTGAAGCTGAGCAGTGGTGGTGGAACAAGCTTTTAATCCCAGTACTTGGGAGGCAGAGCCAGATGGATCTCTGTGAGTTTCATGCTAGCCTGGTTACAGAGTGAGATCCAGGACAGGTACCAAAACTACACAGAGAAACTCTGTTTCAAAAAAAAAATTTTTTTTAGAACTTCAACATGCTTTCCATGAACCCATGGAAAATATACCCCAAACAATAAGTGCATGCTAACCAGGTGTGTTAGACTTTAGAAGGGTAGGATATATTTACATTTATCAGGATTGTCCGTCCAGACTTTGGGCTCCAAAATATCACAAAGGAGCCACTACAGGTATATAACAAGCCACTAGGCCCAAACATATCAAAGAATTAAATTGTAACAAGTTGCTTATTGAGGCATTATAGGGTCAAAACCAACCATAAGGCCTGGAGTGCCAATATGTTCCAGTTTTCTTGAGAAAAGCATAGTTCTGCCAGATGGGCCATATGACACCAGGTGACATTTATTTGAAAAAGAAAAATGCTGTTGTTTTAAAGACTGGCCTGATCAGCAAGGCTTTCTTTTAGGCCCAGCTTTAAGCAGGAGGGATATTCTTGGGAGAGCTAGCAATATCATGGGGCATAGGCCATGGAGCTTACCCTAAGGGCCTGATGTATTGACAATAAAACAGCGCTCCTTCCCTAAGATATGTTTGGGTGAACTGCTTATGTTCTGGAACCAGATCTTTTATGGTGGAGTGGCTTTAGTCCGACATGCAGCTGTGGTTATCAGTCCCAAGACAACTGGTGGGCTTCCCCAGTAAGGTTCTAGAGATGCCCCATGTTCCCCTTTATGGCACTGTTTGATTAGCCTTCTCCTGAGTCTCTCCTTTTGTATGATGGCTTCTGCTGACTTAACAGAAGTCATCCATCCCCTTCCACTTACCTCCTAGAAGTAGTATACAAGATGCTGTTTTCCTTAAGAAGCTTACATGACATACAATGTAGCTTGTACAAGAACTCTCCAACCCAGCTCTTATCTTTACTACCTTCCACTTTTCCCATTATTCTCAGCCCCTGTCAGCTTTAACCCAGCACTAAAGAATGACCTGCTGTCTCAGGTGTTTGGTATGTTTAAGAAACCATCTGGGAATATTTTTGCTCTCTAACTCACCCATCTGCCCAAATGGCTAGACCTGCAAGTTGCTGTCTCTATTTTCATTGTTCAAATTGAAACCTGGAGCATGAAGCTAAAAGACACATGGATGAATGCACATGGTGAATGCAAAATGTGTCAAGGCTGTCTCCTACTTAATCATTTGCCAGAGATGGATGCATACTATCATTAAAGGTATTTTTCTTTATTAATATCCTAAGTGTGATTTCTCCCTGGGAAGTCAGTATTAATTATAGGACAGCAGAATTTCTATCCTGTTAGACAAATGTTTTGGAGACAAGCTCTTTTATGTTGTCTCGGGTGTCCTTGATTCCATTCTCATGCTCTCCAGGCCAATGATCTCATTGTTCTTTATGCTATAACTTCAAAATTCTTAAATTAAATGACTGTACCACCTCAGAGTTTTAAAATTATCCATTTGAGTCATGTAGTTGACTATCAAATGCAGTCACCAGAAAAGGTTTCACATGTGGAGCATTGCTTCTGAGTTCAGACCAAATAGCAGAAATAATTTATTGTGCACACTAAAGGGGGAAGCAGGGTAGACAATCACCTGCTGGAGTCACTATTATTAAAAAAAAGACTTGATTATGGTAGCAAGAGTTGTTTTATACTTTCTCATCATGTTTTAATTTATGTCACATGAATGATCACAGACCAGATTGTGTGAGTGTAGAGTTTTGGAAAATTATCTTCTTCTTTTTTTTTTTTTTTTTTTTTTTTTTTTTTTTTTTTTTCGAGACAGGGCTTCTCTGTGTAGCTTTGCGCTTTTCCTGGGACTCACTTGGTAGCCCAGGCTGGCCTTGAAGTCACAGAAATCTGCCTGGCTCTGCCTCCTGAGTGCTGGGATTAAAGGCGTGCACCACCACCACCCAGCTTTGGAAAATTATCTTGAGCCAATGAATATTGAATTTGTAATTAGGCAATTCTCCTATGCAGATATGTGAAATCCTGCTTGACACAGTTATGTCAGCTCAGAGGTTTAAGAAACAGGTCAATGACTATGACTTGATGTGCCAATTATAGATCTCAGCAGCTAACATATGCAAATGAGCAAGATCAATCTATCTCATATTAATGACTTCCCCTCCACTAGGGAAGGGCCTGTTCTTTTTCAAAATCAATATAGCTAAGGTTTTCATCTTAAAAATGCATTATTTTGTCAGGCAGTGGTAATGCATGCCTTTAATCCTAGCACTCGGGAGGGAGCCAGGCCAATCTCTGTGAGTTCGAGGCCAGCCTCATCTACCAAGTGAGTTCAAGGAAAAGTGCAAAAAGCTACACTGAGAAACCATGTCTCAAAAAAAATTATATCATTTTAAAAATTGCTTATTGGTATCATTTTTAGTGCATTACTGCTCTTATCTCTCTGTTTCTGTTCTCCAATGTCTCTAGGTAATCAGTGGTTCTATTCCTTTTCTCTCAAGTGATGTGGATTATTGATTTCTGTGTAGAGCAATGTCTCCTGTAGTTTAAGCTCTCCTCATTCTATGTAACTGAGAATTGCAATGAACAGCTAATCCTGCTTCTGCTGCCCAGTGCTGAGAAAAAAGTCCTCCAATTTCTTCTATTCTGGGCCTTGATTAGCAGTAAGAAGAAAAAATAAAATTAACCAGTTAATAAGTGACCCCCCAATCTCTCTTGCTTTTAGTGGATTTTAGTGGAGAGTTATACATGAATAGGGACCTGTGCAAGAATTGAATTCATTGAGCAACTTTGAAGCTGGTGGAGTCACAGTGCAGAAAGGGAGAGACAGGTTGGGGTTGACAGACTTCCTACTTCAAGAGTACTTGAGAATAGCAATGTGAGATTAGGTAATCAATTTTAGATGTTCCAAAAATGTCCTGATTGGCCATTTCTAGAGGCCCACAGACAAGGACAATGAAGAATCTGGATAAAGGACTTATATTACCATGAAACAAAATTGCTATAGTTACAGTAGGTCAATCAACACATATATAGGTAAAATTTGGCCATTCCTAATGGCACTGTTATTTTTCATGTTTTAGATCTACACCTAGAGATAAAGATTTGAGAAATTTTTCATGTGCTGTAATACAAATCCTTGGACTATGGAGCACATGGCCATTATCCCCATTTTAACATTTCAAAATATAGTTTTGAGATTTTTATCTGTATCATATCCACATCCTCTTTCTTGTCTCCAAACCATACCATGACGACTCATTGTTTTCTAGTTCATGGCCTGTTTTTCTTTAACAACAGTTATGTAGTAACAACAGTTACTGTGTGGATGTGACATTTTTGGATACACAATTTTCCAGCTATGATGAGGCGATGGGTTGGCTGCACTGCATATTGAGTATATAATTAAATGATCTCACAAAGGAACCTGTGATTTGGATGAAGAAGTGGATATGTTCTAAGAGAGTACAAGAATGTCTACAAAAAATAGAAACTTTCTAGACTAGGACCCTGTCCCCTGGGTTGGAAGGACAAAACTGGAAGGACTGTGCTTTCTGTGTCCTCTGATCTTTGATCACTCAGTAGGAGAATGTGAGGCATTTACCCACCAACTCCACAGCTCTCCAGAGTTTTCTTGAGTGTGAGCTGCAGGAAATATTAGATAGAAGGATTTATAGTGTGGAGATAAACAGATAGAAAATAAAGGATAGCCTCGAGAGGGCCTGGAACCTATATCAATGGGCTCTGACTGTCTCTACTCCAGGGTATTTATAGAGATGCCAAGGGGATGGAGCAAAAGACCTCCCCCCAGCACAACCAAGTGCAGACCATTTCAGACACCTGCACTCAGGCCTGTGGCCCTAATCATCCTCTATGGGGACCTGCTGGGTAAAGCCACGAGGAACCCAAAAACGGGGTCCAACAGGAGACCTGCTGATATTCTCAAACCATTAACACTTTGAAAACTTAGCAAAACATCCAAAAGCAATTTCTTTTTCTTAATTTTTTTTTTTATTTAGTGTTCTGCCTGCATCTCTGTGGGCCAGAAGAGGGCACCAGATTTCATTACAAATGGTTGTAAATCATCATGTGGCTGCTGGGAAGCAAATTCAGGAACTCTGGAAGAACAGTCAGTGCTTTTAACCTCTGAGCCATCTCTCCAGCCCCAAATGTAGTTTCTTAGAACTTTTTACACTTTCAAAGTAGTCTCTTAATGTACCCAATTTGCATTTTTTGGATGTGAGCCTTGCCTTTAATGGCTGAGGCATCTCTCCAGCCCCCAATTTGCATTTTTTACTAACAAAAAATTACATTAATCCACTCAAAATATTTTTTAAATTAAATCAACTAAGGAATATTAATTCTCACATTTCTTTATAATTTCTTAAGCAAAGTCACAAGCCTAGTTAGAAAACCCAAACTTTTCCATTTAAACAGTTCCATATGCAACACAAAACCAGTTCCAAAAGTAATTCCATTTATACATAAACAATTCCATAAGACAATTCTTGAATCACCAGTTAATAAAGCATATATGCATACACAAAATCGTATCTTGACTCTAGGTAGAAACAATAAATTTCTTCATTTAAACAATTCCATATTTAACCAAAATTCCAGAAAACAGTTCCCAGGTTATTACTAGAAGCAAATTTAAAATTATCCCATTGCAATGAAATTACTATTGTTCATTTCATTTCTTAAGTCCCAAATATCAAATGATAAATTCTGGTACTAGCCTTCCAAATATAAAGAAATGCTTAACCAAAAATTTTGTAGTTTTATCTCTTTTTTAAGTTCAAAAAATTCTGGTCTCAGGCTTTCACTTCCAAATACGAAGAGACATTTTACAAGCAAAACTCTGCAGTTAACAATTTTAGTTCAAACAAGCACCTCTGCAACTTGTGATCTCACAGGGAGGATCATGTCCCTTCTCTTTCTTCAGAGTCTTTCTCCCTGACAGTTCCCAGTTTGGTCGCAATTTATCCCTTCTACCCCAGAAAAATTTCCCAATGCCACAGTTACAGCTCTTTTGCTTCTGAAGGTAGGACCTTTAGTCCATTTCTGTTTTGGGGTCTGAGGTTTGTGTTCATAAATAAAGCTTAGCAAGGGAGGTTTTTGCTATATCTAAGCTAACATTAGGACAGGTGGTTTTCCTCAGGCCTTCACCTGGCCCAGTCCCCCAGGGGGTTGCATGTGCTTGTCTGGGTGCTCAAGGACAGAGTTTATGCCAGAGGCAATCCCCCCTTAGGGTTTCACTTCATCTCACCGGGAGTCAGTTGAAACAAAGCTTTTCTCAAAGAGATGCTTTCTCTGACAGAAAAGAAAGCTTTACTTCTGGCTTGTTCTGTTCTGCCCTGGCTGGGCTCTTTCCCCAGACAGCGTTTGACTCAGCAGCACAACTGCTTCAGACACAGTTCAGCTTCCCTGTTTTCCCAAAAAGGTCTTTTCTTTGATAGGAAAGCTTTTCTCAGATGTTTTTGCAGCGGTGGACCAATCAACCCCGGGACTTGTAGGAAAGCGGACAACTGCCGTTCCCACCGGCTTTAGCTTTGTTTGTTCATTGGCAATCTTCCCCTGGGTCCTCTACATTCCTGCCTCAGCTCTGTGCTCCAGGAACCCTAGTATCCCCGACATGCTCCCCAACTCAGAGACACTGGAAAGTTGCCTGAGTTTTTGGTCAGAAGCGGGGATACAATGCTAACAGAGTTTGTTTCTCTTCAGGGGATCTTTACCTTAGGAAGATTAGGAACACCTTTCCATAGCTCACTCAGAAACAAAACCCTTGATGCCTCCACTCAGCTGTAACTGAAAAACTTGGCTTTTTTGCTTTTCCCAGGTAAAGTTTCCTAACTTTTTGGGCTTTCTGTTGCATTTCATCCTTCCTCTCCCAAGTGTTTCCCTCAGGGGACTTTGACCCACTGTCTGATATGAACTTGAAGAGACAGAACCTAGTAGAGGTTTTTAGGAACTTCTCCCTTCCTCCTTCATTGCAGTGAGGATTTTGAAAGCTTGAAAGAGAACTTAGGGAGGCTTTGCTGTCTTAAGAAGCTTGTTGTTTTCCCTTAGAGCTAATCACAGGTGGTCCCCATACTAATATCCTCAGGTGATTCTAATTTTTGTCCTTCTAAGAGAAGAGAATGTTAAAGGCTTCAGTACTTACTTTTTTTTTTTTTAAGAGAAAGAATACGGCCATTTTGTTTGTTTGTTTGTTTTTGTTTTTGTTTTTCGAGACAGGGTTTCTCTGTGTTGCTTTGCACCTTTCCTGAATCTCACTCTGTAGACCAGGCTGGCCTAGAATTCACAAAGGTCCATCTGCATCTGCCTCCCAAGTGCTGGAATTGAAGGCACTACCACCCAGCTAGATTAAGGCTTTTAAAGAGATTTTCCCCAAAAATTTTCAAAGAAAACCTTTATAGTTTAAGAGAAAGATTCCCCCCCCCAGGAGAGAAAGACCAACTTTTCCCAAAACTTCCCAGCTTTAAATTTTGGCTTTTTACACCCACATTTTTTTTCCTCGGTGAGAAATCACTTTCCCTGCCATTTGGACTTAAACTTTCAGCTGTCCCCAGATCAAAGTGTTAGAGTCGGCGCTGAAACCAGAAGCTTCATTCAGATATCGGGGTCACACAGAAACAGTTTATTTTACACGTGCACACGGGTCAATCAGTCAAGCTTGGGACTGAAGACCCCGAAGCTCAAGCTCGCAGGCTTGTTATAGGGCAGTTTCACATGGGTTGGGGATTAGGGTTGCTCAGAGTTCAGCCATCTGGCTGGATCACACATGGGTTGGGGAGTGGGGGACGCTCGGATTTAGCCATCTGGCTGGATCTTGTGGCTTTTAGGAGGTTTTACAAGGTGGTTCAGCCACAAGCAGCTTGTTTTTCCAAGAGCTGCGAGCTAGTTTTACAACGTGGAAGCCTTCTGTATGAGCTAAGCAGAAATATTTTCCACTAAGCAGAAATACATTTCTCTATTCAGCTCTCCCCAGGTCAAAGTTTCCATACTTTTTCTTCCCCATAAGCTGAAGGAAGAGCTTTTTTATGACCCGTAAAAATCAAAGAAATATTTTCCCCAGTTTGCTTTCATAGCCCCCAAAGTTAGAAAATTGAAGAGATTTTCTGTCTAGCTGCTTTTAGTTATCTTAAATTTTTCTGCACAATCTTACATTTCTGTTTTTCCTACACTATATTACTACACTATGCCTTATATTTGTCACAGAAAGAAATTGAGAAAGGGATAGAAGATAGAAAATTTTGACAAAGAGAATTTTGTGCTGCAGCATCGGACATCCTTCCAGTCCATTTTCCTTTTCTCTCAAGTATAAGAACCCTGCATGTATATTTTTTTTTCCATAAAACTGGCATGCCACTTTCCACTGGCCAAGTTGACTCACACTTATGACCAAAAATTCTGTAATAAAACTATTACTTTCTTTTTTCTTCAGTCCCTATTAATTTTTCTTTAATACCTGTTCATTTGTCTTTAGTCCGCTTAATTCTTTTTTTTTTTAATTAGTCCCCATTTTTTTCCTGTTTTTTTTTGTTGTTGTTGTTGTTGTTTTTTTTTTTTTGTCTTTAGTCCTTGTTCATGTCGGCATTCTATGGGGTTGAAAGAAAGCCCCCCACAGGGGATCTTTCCTCAAGAGAGACCCCAAACCCAAGGAACACACCGAGACCACGATCAGATGCAAACAGCAAGAGGGTTTATTTGAATACACAGGTACCTGGGGCGACAAGTCTCTCGGAGGACTTGCGCGCCTTCCTAGGGGAAGGGGAACTTCTTATAGAATCCTAGGGGCAGAAGCACGGTTACAGAAGCGAGAAGCATAGTTACAGGGTCCCCATTGGTTGATTCAAATAAGGCCAGGGTGAACTTGGGGGCAATTTTTAATTTTCAGAAATGTGCAGCTGTTTGTTCTCCAAGGCCAGGTAGCCAATTATAGATATCTTGTTCTATTTACCCACCAACCCCACAGCTCCTCAGATTTTTCTTGAGTGTGAGCAGCAGGAAATAGTAGCTAGAAGGATTTATAGTACAAATATAAACAGATAGAAAATAAAGAACAGCCTTGAAAGGAACCATTTCCACTCTGCCCCAGGGTATTTATAGAGACACCAAGTGGGTGGAGCAAAAAACCTCCTCCCCCAGCACAGCCAAGTGCAGACCATTGGAGACACCTGCCCTCAGGCCCATGGTTCTAATCATCCTCTATGTGGACATGCTGGGTAAAGCCATGAGGAAGCCAAAAACAGGCTCCCACAGGAGAGGTGCTGATATTTTGAGGTCCAGCTGGTTGGTCCTAGACAATGAAAGACTTATGGAGTACTTTTCAATGAGGAATAAGAGTGGCAGGTAGCTTGCAGATTCATTCCAGGATTATGTTCTGCTTCTGCTGTAAATACTTGCAGGAAAGACCACCAGCTATGCCATGGTGAGGATAGGGTGTTCAGAGCAGGTCTGTTGAGCTGTTATGTCTGTTGGTATGTGGATGGATGATGAGCCAGACTTTGGTCTGTTGTTCTATGGGGTGAACTGTACAGTGAGTGGTCTTTGTACTTGGCGCATCACTGTGAATGGATTTCTTGGGTAGGGAATGACTGTAGTCCTTGCATGGGAGGATATGATTCTTGTAATATCAGTGTCCAGTGAGTATCCACAGGCAAGCTTTTTGCATGTAGTTGGAAGACACAGTAGAATATTAAATGTCTGGTTTCTAAACTTTCTGAATATTACATTCTACTTTCATGTTTCTCTTATAAATGTTTTCAGTATTTTAGAAACTGGTAGAAAGATGGTGATGTGGATTGTGTTTCAGCACTACATGATTAGAATGCTTCTCACTTTCTGCTACCACCAGCTGCAATGCTGTGATTCAGCAAAGTTTAGTTCTAGAGGAAAAAGGAGTTTATGAGCTACAGAGGTTTTTAGGTGTGCATGGTGTTGGGTAGATAGATAGGATAGAATTCACATTTAGAACCATAATCCATGTACATAGAGCAGATTATAAATTATTCTTCTATGCTGCTTTGGGATTGGACATCAGTGGGGCTGGTCTTACCTGAAACCACAAGAAGTCATAAGGAGCTACAGAGCCATAGCAAGAGATCACCTCCTTTTGCAAAGAGAGGTCTAGAGCATGGGGCTTCTGCCTTTGTAAGAAATATCAGAAGCTTGAGGGTTAAAATCAATTGTTCAAGGGTCACTTTGAGTTAATTTAGTGGTAGTTGTGAAGTCTGTGCTTATTTATTTTCTGTGCACATAGAATCATAACTAGCTGGGTAACATTTTTCAAGATCACGCTTTTCCTTGTTAAGTTACCTTTGGTCTCTGATTTGTTGTTGACTAATTTTTTCTATTTTGTTCTTAGTTTTTTTCTCTATCCCCTTCAGTTTTTCACTTAGTCTTGATTGCTGTAGCTTAGAAGTAAGTATAGAAATCATATTATGTCAACCTGTGTACAATTTTTCAATAATCACAGTGATCACTTTGAGTGTTTTCACTGTGAAAGTAGCTTTGTAATCAGTTATCCTGGTGTAAATTGTTAGGCATTGTTTTTGGACTGTGTTCATTTTATGCTGCAAATTTACCATAAGCAACAATTTCATTTTAATGCATTATCTTCTCAAGGATCATCTATTTGTATCTGCATTTATTTAGGTTGTTGTTTATATGTAAAAGACTTTTGGTTTATTGGATAAAACATGTTATACTTTTGGCGGGTGGCTCAGTACATATTCTTTCTGAGAATGACCTGAGTGCTGATACCAACACTCAAGGTTAGAGGCTCATAATTATCTATTGTTCCAGATCCTGAATATGAATGGAAAACATTCTTTTTCATACACAAACATATGCAATAACTGCAAAACACTTCTTTTCAAAATGCTTATGACTTATAAAGCAATTAGAGCAAAAAAAGTTGTTCTAGGTGTACACTGATACATTCAAAATCTTTTGTTTTTTTATTTTGTTATAAAAAATTTCATTTCTTCACTGTGATTCAGACTTATAGGCAATCATCAATCATAGGAGGAAAATGGTGTCTAAGTATTCCTAACAGACATCTGTGGTGGGTATTGTGTTCCCTGAAATATTGTGTGTTCCCCAAAATAAACATATCTGGAGTCAGAGAACAGACAGCCACTAGAACAAAGCCAAAAATGGTGGCTAGAAAATGGGAAGAGTAAGCCATAACAGAAATTGGGCATTGGTGGTACACACCTTTAATCCCAGCACTTGGGAGGCAGAGCCAGGTGGATCTCTGTGTGTTCAAGGCCACTTTAGAAACAGCTAAGCATGGTGATACACACCTTTAATCCCAGAAACCCAACCTTTAATCCCAAGGAGTGGGGGCAGAAAGAGAAAGTTATATAAGGCTTGAGGACCAGGAACTAAGTGAGTAAAGCATGTAGTTAGTTTAGCATTTGGCTGGTTAAGCATTCAGGCTTTTGAGCACAGTTCACATGAGAGCCATTGGTATGAGGATTCAGAAGCTTATAGTCTGAGGAAACAAGACCAGCTGAGTAACTGGTGAGGTGAGGAAACTGTGGCTTTTTCTGCTTCTCTGATCTTCCAGCATTCACCCCAGGTTTGATTTCATTAAATAAGAACTTTTAAGATTCATGCTACAGACATCCTTTGCTTTATCATAAGAGAAGGAGATCCTTTTAGAAGTCAAACTATTTTCTATAAAATTAAAACATCATTAGCCTTGAAGTGAATTTCCCCAATTATGGTGGCACACCTTCCTCACACAAAACAATTTCTATTATTGGCAAAGGAGAGAATTATTGTACAGGATGTGTGCTGGTCAGTGATTTCTTGTAGATTGGTTTTGATTAGCATATTTTTGTTCTTGTTTAAGGGATCATGATATATTTATAGGTATCTTTTCAGATCTCTCTTTTTTCCTGTGGTGCTATCTATGTTGTTAGTTTTATATCATCTACTTATATTGTTTCTCTGGAAAATAATGGACCTTCACAATTTTGAATCCTGAAAATTTCTTGTTATGAGTTCATTGTTTATTTGTTGGTTTGTGAATTTTTTGTGAAGATACAGTTTTAGTTTTCTCTTCTTCATCTCAGAGACTTGTCTCTTCACATTTCCATGCATGTGTATGTTTGTTGCTATCTTCATATTTCTGTTTTTGCTGCTTAAGTGATTGACATAATTAATACATTGGCTTTGGATCTTTAAAACCTCCTCATATATTATTGTCTTTTTTCCCCTAATTAACCTCTACTGTAAGCATGACATCACCTAGAGTCCTGTGGGGGTACATCAGTTGTGAGTGTGCCTAGACCAAAATATCTGGTTGCTGAGTCTGAGAGGGATTGAGTTGAATTTAAATGTTGTGGGAAGGCTGTTCCACTGAGTTGGTAATATCTGTAAGAAAGTGGGGCTGTGCTGGAGAAGAGATCTACCTTAGCATGAGACAGTGACAAAGCAAGAGAGAAATCCAGGAAGCAATGCTTCCTTATATTTCCCTTCATATATTAGCCTGAGTTTCTATCCTAAGCTCCCACAAGGAGGGAATGTGGCCTAGGGGTACTAAAAACAAACAAACAAACAAAAAACCTGTTAATTATCTGAGTTGCTTCTGGTTAGAGAATTTAATCACACAAACAGAGAAGAAAGTTGGAATACAAAAAAAAAGGTACCTAGGACGTAATTTTCTGACTGCAAAGGAGTTGAAATTGTTAGGCCTGTCCTTACTATCTTGAATTATTTTGCTGTTTTGTTTTCTAGCCCAGGGAGGCCACTGACTCATGACATCTTTCCTCCCAGCTTCTGAATGCTGGGGTAATAAATCATGTGCTTCTATTAATAATAAAAGGTTAGTGTTAAATCAGAAGGTCTGAGTTTGCAGTTTCTTGTAGGGTTAGGAAGGAAAATGGTTCAGCCAATAGAGCTATATAAGAGAGTCCCCAGAGACTGAGGGCATTTGTTCACATCAATTGTGCCATTCATGAATGAGGGAATGATATGGGGGATTAAAAGCAAGTACCCAACAAGTTTAGGATGTTTCCTGCTTGTCAGGATTGCAAGAAGAGCTTACTCCAGCTTACTCAACACCATCTGAGTTACTCTGACTCATACTAGTTAGGAGATGGATCCTAGAAAAAGGATTTTAAGTAAGAATTATATAATGTTGTTTTTTGCACTTTGCAGCCCTAGAGAGTTTCAGAGAAGTAGGAACTCTCAAGTTAGCATCATGTGGAATCTTCACACTAGAGTGATTATTTGCTAGCACATGTATTCTATTTATTTCAAAGTTTAAGGACTTCCCCATCACCTGCCTATACTAATGGATGGTATTATAATTTGTATATCTAGAGTTGCCAACTTTGTCCTGTGACAAAGGTATCCATCTAATATTAAGAACTAGAGAAGTTTCAAACTGGTGTTAAAAGCTTCATAGACCAGTGGATATAGGGAATTGGGGTAATTGTAGCCACTGTTGCTTTAGATCAAATAATATTAATCAATAAAATCTCCCCAATCATGAAATTCACCTAAGATGGTTCAGTAGTAAACCCGAGTTAGTTCTTGTTTGTTCAAAAATGAATCACACAAGACAGTATATTTGCACTGACTTTAGGGGCCAGCAATTATTTCATAAAGTTTATTTACATGTATTAGTGAGATCATGAGATGACTCATCAAGTCAAAGCACATTGCTATCCAAGTGCACTAAGCTTGTTCCTGGGATTTCATGATAGAGAGAACCAAGTCCTCCAGGTTAATTGGCCACCATATATGAGGTCAATCATGTATGTGCACTACACATCAAACAGATACCCATATCACACACATACCTCTCTCTTTCACATGCACACCCACTTACAAATATATGCACAATATACATATAAACATTCACACCACACAAAAATACACACACTGCTCTGAAACACAAACTTTATACACAAACACAAAAACACACATACACACAAATACATGCACAAACATAAAAGTACACAAACATAACTGGAGACAAAGATCACATAAATCACACACCACACAAACACATGCACAAATACACACACTTCATACAAAGAGACATACACAGACAAATATACACATGTACACCCACAAAGAAACTTTTAAAACAGTATTAGCATTTAAAGAACACTTCAGATATGTGTTGAATAAATTTACACATAAATGGATGTTTTTCATTGGTTTGTTATTTTTTTATTTGTATGATATAACAGCATGTTCTGGCAATGACTTACCTTATAAAAGTAGTCATTCCTGGTAGCCATAACATAAATATTTGCCAAGTGTAATACTTGGAATACTTTGGCTACTATGAGAAGTTGCATAAAATATTTTTGCATTTAATAGTGGTTTAGAAGAATGATTTTGAATCTTTATCAGTACCACATGAGGCTGTGACTATAAATGATGGAAGCAGATGCAGAGATCCGTGGCTAATCAATGGGCTGTGCTCCTGGCATCCAGTCTTGGATAAGAAGGAGGGATTACAAGTGAAAGGAGGTTAAGATCATGATGGGGAAACCCACAGGATACAGCTAACCTGAGCTAGTTGGAGCTCAAGGACTCTGGAATGACAGCTGGAGAACCTCAATAAGACCAAATCAGATCCTCTGAATGTGGCTGACAGTTGTGAAGCTTCTGTAGTGTGTGGCATCCCTGACAAAGACTCATGTTTTTCTTGTGGATAATATTGAGACTGTGTAAGGAATTTTCTTTAATTTTGTCATAAAGCCTAAAAAATGTTGTAGCTATATTATATTTGCCCTGTTTTTAAAATTATATTTAATGCATTAATTAATAGACCTAGCTTGTTTTGCTGGGTAGCTTTCCTGGAATTCATGTATATCCTTGGGGTAATCCTACTCCCTTCCAAGAGCTGGGATTACAATAAACTATCATTTATTTTCCAGTTATTTTCTCCTCTCATAAATGTCTAATTAAATGATTGTGTATTGCAGCAAATGTGAAATCAGCTAACAAATGTAGCTCTTGCTTACAGGTAGATAATCATTGGGCTAGATGGTTTTTTATTATTCTTCAGTCCAAAGTTAGTTAGGATTTTTGAGTTCAGATTACTTAATTCAGGACACATTTTCAGTCCTATGGTAGTATGGAGACATTATGAGTATTTAAGTGATGTTATTATTACTTTTCTATAACAGAAGCAATGTCCCAGAATGGTCCAGACAAATACAAATTAAGGAATAAAGGATTCCTGCATTCCCTGAGTATGTTATTCTAGGCCACTGAAAACAGGTTATGCTCCTTATAGGGGAACTCAGTGCCTTGCTTTGTCACAGTGCTAATCCTGTTTATCCAGTCTGGTGTTTTCTCTGAATGTAGGGGCCCTGGGTTATGAAGGAGGTGAACAAGAAATCTAAACCAGAATCCAAGACTGCTACTTGTCTGTACTTAAGCCTACTAAAACTGTGTATGCAATCCTGGTGCTTGTTTTTACTCTATTGCCTTTTTTATGTTTATAGTACACACCACATGTAGCTACTCTTACCCCACTTTTTTTTTTCTTAGCAAATTTCTTACTAGAAGAGAGCAGCTTTAATTTAAGGTTTCCAATGTTTGTACTTTGCCTACATGTATATCTGTGTACCAGTTGTATTTCTGGTACCTATCAAAGCCAGAAGTGGAAGTAAGATTCCCTTCAACTATAATAAAAGATGACTGTGAGCTTTAATGTCAAAGGTATAAATCAACCCAGATTCCAAATAGAAGTAATCACTGCTGTTACTTGCTAAGCCTCTGCTATATCCCCCCCCCCAGTTTTTGCCCCCGTTATAGAAAATCTGTTTGATTTTTTTCTGTTAGACTTTATTGCTATTGTGTATTTAGTTGAGTTTTTTTTGTTTGTTTGTTTGTTGTTGTTTTTGTTTGTTTGTTTGTTTTTTGCAACTGGCTCTCAGGGAGCCCAGACTGACAATGACCTCATTTGAATTCTTGAACTTCTGATACTTCTTCTATGATTCAAGAAGGGCTGGAAATACAAGTGTGCACCATTACCACAGCTGTTATGGGTCGCAGCATCTCTTCTGACTCCACCTTTCTTCTTGCTGTATCTCTTTTGGATTACCCACCTCATTCTGTTCTGCCTTGCCATAGCCCATGGCAGCTACTTTACTAACCAATGGAAGCAACACACATTCACAGAATACAGAAAGACAATCCCACAGCAGCTGTGCATGTTCTAATTCATGACTTGGTGGGTTTATTAACACTCAGCTGACTATGGTAGTTCAGGTCACATGGTAAGGGAGTGACCTACTATCAAATATTCAGTTTCTCCCAGTGACTAGGATTAATAGAATGTGGTCTCATGCTTGGTCATATTTATTTTGGAAAATGATTCCATGACTACCAGTGACGGACACTTCAAATGACTTTAAGAGGTATTGTGTTGTTCTAATTCTCTAATGCTCCTTTTCTTGTATGTAATTCAGTTCTCTCTCTCTCCCTCTTTCTCTCTCTCTCTCTCTCTGTGTGTGTGTGTGTGTGTGTGTGTGTGTGTGTGTGTGTACTGTGACACAGGCTTTAAAACTCACAATGATCTTCCTGCCTTAGTTCCCAGTTTGCTGGCAGTAAAAGAATACACTACCACTTGCAGCTTGAAAAATAATTTTATTGTCAAAGTCTCCTCTTCTTATGGTGAACAGGGAAGCAAGGAGATGGAGTCAGGAACCCTGAAAATCAAGTTAGATTTATTTGTGAGTTTCTGTATGTACTGGGAATGGAAGCTTGATGCTCTGAAAGAATCTTTAGTGCTATTAACTGTTAAGGTAGTTTCCAACATAAGTTTTCTATTCTTAATTATGTTTCCTATCCAAGTTAGCCCAGTCAGGGTCAGATAATAGATGCTGATTAAAAAGAAGAATTCTCTTGAGAGAATTAACCTCAAACAAAGATGAGCTCCCCAATTATTTAGCCAATACAACATGGTCAGCCCATTATCCATATATATATATATCCAAGAAATACCAATGCAGCAGATTGAATTAATATATTCCAGCATACTTATTCACCCACATTTAAAAGGGAAGAATTTGGAAAGGATTTGGGAAGGGATGGAATGAAGAGATAAAAAGGGAAAGTGATATAATATCTTTTACTTAAAAATTTATGTAAATAAATTTTAAATAAAAAAGGAGCTAGAATGACAGCTCAGCAATTAAGAGCACTGGGTGTTTTTATAGAGGACCCAAGTTTCCATTCGCAGAACCCTCATGGCAGGAAACCTTTTGTTGTAACTCTAGTCCCAGGCATCTCCTGATTTTTTGTGGCCTTGGTAGGCACAACACACAGACACATACAGGCAAAGCACTGTATACATGATTTAAAAAAAAAAACATAAAAGAAAGGATGAAATTATTTACAGTGAGGTCACAGCCCTGAGCCAGAAAATAAGCTAGGGCTCATTCAAATGAACTCCTGTTGATCTTGCATAGAAACAGCTGTGATCTTCTGCTGAGCCATCCTGCTTAGAGGGAAAGGCAGTTTTGTTGTGAGGTTAACATTTAACATTTCTCTATTCTATTAGTGAACCTCACCTCTGTAATTCCTCTTTGTAATCCTAAATTTTTCATTTCTGGAATTCCCTCAGTTTTTGTTTTCTCTATTGTTTTTATTTCTATTTTCAGGTCCTAAACAATTGTATTTGTTTTACATAAAGATTTGTTTGTTTTATCTTGGCTTTATTTAATAGGTTTATTAATTTACCCCAATTGTTTGCCTTTTCCTAGCTTCCATGGAGGAGTTTATTGATTTCTTCCCATAGTTTGTTTGTTTGTGCTTTCATGAATTTATGTAAAGTATTTATTCATTTTTAAGGTCCACTATCATCTCAATATATTTGGTTTTAAGGTTTTTTCCCTTGTATTTCAATTATTTTTGAGTATTTAGGGCCTGCTGTGGTAGGATACTTGGGTTCTTGTGGTGACATAGTGCCCTTGCTTTTATTAATTATGTTCCTCCTGTAGGCATCTGGGTTTAGGGTGATAATAGGTCTAGGTGCTGATTCATAACATCATCTTTGTTAGATTGGAGTTTTGTTCCTGTGTTTGTATTTGTTCTCTGGAGCTTCAGAGTGTGTGTTGAACAAGTGTTGCCTTTTTCCTGGCCTTCTTGCCTGGTGTGTTCAAGGGAGAATGCTTGGTGTTGTTGGGAACTAGGAGAAGAAGAATACAGGGGAGATGATCTTCAGATACACTGGAGGCATGGAGAGGAAAGAGAGTAAACTGCCTCTGATGTTCTACTCCACTGAGAGGAGAAACTTTGAATATCAGGTGTGGGGTAAGAGACAATGTGGTAGATCTGCAGACATCCATAACTAGTCTTCTGGAAGATATGAGTAAATGATCAGAGGGTGTCCACCACAGTTTGGTGATGGGACTCAGATGTGAGGTGAGTAGGGAAGAGTAGGTGGGGCTGGTCTTTGGAATCCACAGGAGACATGGAAAGGGAGAAGAGAAGCTGCAACTGGAGTTCTCTTTCAGCTCTCAGGGCAAACCTGAGTATTGGATCCCTGAGAGTGGGGAACATCTGTGGATGGTCTTGCTGGTCCCATACTCAACATCTTAATACTTATTCATTAGGTTCCAAGGGATCATTTATTTACGTGTTTAGGCTTCTGTTGTGACTAATCTGTGAAAGATCTTTAGTTTATTGGAAAAAAGTAGTATTTGGGCTGCAAATGTCACTCAGCAAGTATTCTTCTTGGGGGAGTTCAGATATGAGCATCTAAGTTTGGAGGCTTATAATCACCAGCTAGTCAAGATCCAGAGAATCTGACACACTCTTTGTTCTCTCACCTATACACACATGGAAAATATTCTTTCTCATACATACAGATATACACATACAATGGGTCTAGACTTGTTTTCGAAAGCTATTATGACATATAAAGCAATTAGTGAAATTGGGGTGCTTTAAGTGTATACTAAAAACATACAGTATCTTTAAAAATCTTTTGTCCTTTATTTATTGAAAAAATCATTTCCTCTCTCTGATACAGGTTTACATCTAATCTTCAATCATAGGAAACAAAATTGTTTGTAAATTTTCTAACAGACATCCTTTTCTTTATCAAAGGAGAATGAGATAGTATTAGTAGCCAAAATTATTTTCTACAATGTAGAGATATCAGGCTTCAAGTGAAAGATTCCAAATTTGTTGGAAAAGTCTTCTCACCCAATCCTTTGTCTATTGATGGTAAAGGAGAGAACTGGAGTGCTCAGGGTGTGTAGTGGTCAGTGATTTTTCTGATTTTGATTTTCATTAGAAACTTATAATGGTTTTTCAAGGGACAATGTTATATTTGTAGGTCTGCCTTTCTGTCTTCTTTTATCAGTGGTACCATCTCTGTTGTGTGAGTTTTTTTTATTAGTCATAATGTAGTTATATTGTTTCTCTGGCAAATGATGGAAATTCAGTAATTTTTATTTTATGGAAAATTATTACATTATGTTAGGATCTCCTTAGGATTTTCATTTGGAGATTTTCTGTGGAAGAACAATTTTAGTTTTCTCTTCTTGATCTCAAAAACTTGTATTACTTCATTTCTTAATGTATCTGTTTTGCTATTTGTTATCATCATCAATTTTTTTTCACTATTTAAATTATTGATGTAGTTGTTTCATTCGGTTTGGTTACATAAAATCACATATATTATTGTCTCTGTGTCCTACTTACTTTCAGATGTCAATATTTCAGAGCCCACGTTCACTTTTGGGACTATCCATTGAGGATGTGTCCCTTCAGAAGAAAACCTAGTAGCTAAGTCTGCTTGAGATTTTGTTGATGGATGATTTATGGGTGAAAGCCCTTCTACTGAGTGTGCAGTATCCCTAAGAAAGTTGGCCTGCACTAGGTAAAACAGCAAGCTTGGCATAAGACAATGACTATGTTAGACAGAAAGCCTGGAAACAAAGTTTCCCCATTATTTTTGCCTTCAGTTGCTAGATTGAATATCTGTCCTAAACACTGACACTTATGGATTGTAATCTAGCAGAATGAGCCAAATAAGCACATTTTTTACCTAAGGTGCTTTTGTGTCGAGAATTGAATCAAAGCAAGAAAAAAGCAAGTTGTAAAAGAATGTGGTAAACCAAAAGTGATTTTGTTGTTCAAAGGTGCTGGGAATGATGACTTTTTGGGTGAATGTTGAGCATATCAAAATTTAGATGGCAAAGGACACAGAAAGCTGCACACAGTGCTTAATTGGTTATTCGTGTAGTACTTTGAATAAACTACTGTTAAAGGTATTGCAAACAGTGGAGGTAGAGGTCAAAGGATTTCAGGGGTATTAAAATAGAGGTCATTTGTGTGATATTTTGGCGCTTAACTTTTCTTATTTTGCCCCTGTCCTCAAGAAGTTGAGTTTGGCAGAATTTAAAAAATAATAATAATGGGGCTGATTTCTTAGATGGAACATTGACTCTCTTGGATAACTATTACTTATAATTCATTCAGTACATTAAAAATATCAAGAAATTGATCATAAATAAATGAAAAGTCTATGGGTTGTAGAGAAAAACAGCACTATGTATTTGTAGATGGTAGTCAAATGCTAAACAGAGCATGAATGTTCAGGGAGATTATCACTATTAAAAAGAAGCCCCTAACTATACAGTGGAAACCTAGCAAGGTGCCCTAAGGGTAAGAATCCCTATGTTGATTATTTATGATCATCATTGATACTGCTAATGTTATTGTCTTTCTATTTGTAACTGTTTAAAAGCACAGTTCCTTTTAAAGTATAGGTTAAACTGGAGCAATTCAGGTTTCTAGAAAATGAAAACAGAACTGGAGTGAATGCCAAACGCTTTGTAGGAGCTTCAGTAAATAAAAATCTCTGAGTTCATCTTATCTTTTTTGTTTGTTTGAATGGAAGTTAGCAGAGCATATGTGTTCTAAATATTTACTTCTTGCTGTCCTATAACTGATTGCACAGACTAGGCTAATTGTCACCTCAGAAGCACATATACCAGCTTCTACCTTCTAAGTTCTGGGATTAAAGGCATGAACCGATATACTCAGCTTACAAATTTTCTTTGTTGTCAACAAATGTTCATACAATTTCTCAGATGTATGCTCAGTACTGTTGAAGTGTTTGCTTGTCTCTCTATCTCTGTTAATAGGCATTTTTCTTACAAGGTGATATCCTGTTCAAAGCATTCAGAAATAATAGATGTAAACTTTCTATTCAGTTTCTTTGTAAAGTAACTGGGTTTTTCACTGACATGGCTTTTGAGGTTTGGCCAGGGGCCAGCTACCTATTCTGATAAAATTCAGACTCTACTCATCCCAAACCTCATTCTTTATGTACCCAATTTTGTTTCTGTGGTAACCCAAGCAACCTGTCACTGTGAAGGCCTGCCTGTGAGAAATTTTATTCTTTTCTGATGGGAGCCATAAGTCTTAGTGACCCTTGACAAACATGGCACCATATTTGGCCTTCTATCTTCTTTTCCTAGATCTAGGCCTTGCTTACATCTCCATAGCACCAGAACCTCCTCTCATAAATACCAGGACCTCTTGGAAGAAATCAGGTGACTGCACTGCAGTTAGGCAGTTAGTCAAGAATACATAGATAATCCCCATAGCAACATTTCCTTCTGGCTGAACAACGCAAGGTTAATGTCCCCTCCATGCTTGGACCCCCCTTTATCCCTGCCTATAGATGCCTTAAGAGGAAAATAAAATTTTGAAGCTTGATCAGACATCCTGTCTTGCTCTCAATTTTTGTGTCTCTTGTCCCTCTCATCCACTGGCCCTCCCTTCACAAACCCATTGAAATCCCTGTTGGCCAGGGTAATTTTCATGTAAAGGGACAGTAACTGTCTCTTGGATTCACACAGAGATTTTGGCAGCCAAACACATGGCAAACCAGTTTTTGCTTGGTAAGATGTTGGACTCATACAGCAATTGTCATTCCAGAGTGATAAAGGAAGGGAATATACAAGTTCATGGTCTTTTGTGAGGATGGGAGTCAAACCAGGAGTCTTGAGTCTCCACCTGATCTATCTTGTCACTGGCTAAACTTGAGAGATAGTTTTGCCTAACAAGGATGTCAAAGTTAGAGGTTTGTTCTTTGTTCAAGAAGCATACTTGATTCCTGAATAGGGGTGTGGCTCCATTGTGGAAATCTTATCCTGCATCCATGGATGAGGCTAGTTTCATACGCAGGATTACAGGGCAGGTGACACAAAAGTTTGAGCTGCATAATACCAAAGGGTATGCACAAGAGAAATGAAATTTAGTAAGAGGGGTTACTTTTTCAAGCTGACAAAGGCCAATCCATTCACTTTGCAGAGGAGGAAAAACTGGCAGAGTGTTTTGCAGGAAACTTAAGGCACCTCATCCAGAAGACTCCCACTGAGTCATATGTAGAGAGCTCTGTACCACACCCTAGAGATGGTTCTGGCTTCCGCCTTCCACCTTCCCGATGGTGAGTGCTCTCAGTGGTAAACAATTCCATATTTGGCTTGGCTTTAGGATCTGGCTTGCTTCTGTATATCTGGACCTGTCTGCGATGCCCACGTGGTGGTTTAGGGTTGGCTACCCAGAGGCTATTAGGGCTGAGGGAGGGCTCCCCCTGGGATCAGAAGATTGTTCAAGGTTCCTGAATAAACTGCAGAGAGAAGAGCTCAGAGTTTCATCTTCCTTGCTGTTCGAGGCGGTCAAGACAAGTGGTGGCCCGGTACGGGGAGCTTCACTACTTTCAACAAGAGCTCAGAACTTTCTGCAGTCAGGGTGGTGCACTGGTAAATCCCAGGTAAATTGGGAACCTGCGACAAAAGCGGGGAGGTTTTTGCTCTTCTCTGTAGATAAAGGGAGACCGCAAGAGCACGTCAACAGGTGGGCTAAAACAAAAGTAAGATTAGTTTTCCTTTGAAGCTGATGTAAATCAAACATGGATGCTTCTTCTTTGCACCCAATTTTTCTGGCTCTTAACGAGCTACTGCACTCAAAAAAATTAAAGATAAAGAAAAGTACCCTAGAGAGATTTTTACAGGAATGTGATACCATTGCACCCTGGTTTGTAGTCTCTTGGAGTCTCTCGGTGTCCTCTTAGGTGAAGTTGGGCAGGGATTTAGATTTTACAGCTGAACAAGGGACATTGAAAAGTGGAGTCAGACCAGTATTGGAAGCTAGTGAGAAGCTGCCTTGAGGACCAGAGGTATTCTGAAGCAGTGGAGAATGATCAAGCAGCCTTGGAGATACTTCAGGAGGAGAGATCTGAAAAGGCTAATAGTGAAAAGGAGTCTAAGAAAAGGGGAGAGAAAAAGATCAAAAGGCTATATCATGCTTTGCCAGATTTGGAGAACTCGGAAGGTTCCAAATCAGAGGATTTAGAATCCATCATTAAACAGATAAATAAAACAATTAAAAAAAGAAAAAAAAAAACCTGATAAGGAAATTTCCCCATCTGCATGCTGTTCTGTGCCAACTGCCCCTCCGCCTATGGGAATGACGCTTCCGGAAGCTCTTTCAGCCCTATGTGCTGGAACTCCCAATTTCCTTGTGGTGCAGAGACCTCTTAAAGGACATGGGTTTTAGATTAAGCAATGATTACTCTCCAACATCATTTAAGATGATAAATAATATGGGTTATCACCCAAATTATGGACTGGGGAAATTTTTACAGGGCAGGAAATCTCCTATTCAACTGAATTCTCTTGAGCACCGACAGGGTTTGGGTTTCTCCTAGGGGCCACTGAAAAGGGCATCCCCATAGCGTAAAAGAAAGAGGAGCCAATATGGGTCCCTCAGTAGC
>NW_023413036.1:24893-50863 GCF_903995425.1 Onychomys torridus
GAGGGAAACAGGCCTATACAGTAAATTTAATAAATTCCAGTATACTGTCTGTTCCCCAGAAAGAGTCCTTTACACAAGGTCAGGCATTTGGAAAAGAGTCTCCATTACTTCAAAGATTCTAGGAAATTGAGTGACTAGTTGCTAAAGCCCTCATTCTCCTTATCTGTGGCAGGAGGAACTTGTGGCCCTTTCATTCCCATGTGGCTGGTGTCTATTGTCAAGGTCAAGGCTAGCTTCCTCAATATTTTATTTCAAGCTACATACCAGCTCCTAAGCCTTCTTTTCTCCTTGTTTAATCCTTCATGCAATTATAGAGTATAAACAATATGTTTTTCAATTAAATGCTGCTGGCAGCCATCCTGACTCGCCCTCAGATCATGTCCATCTCCTCCTTCTTAGAGGCCTGCACAACCTCTCCAAGCAGGTCTGCAGGAAAGTAAACAATTGACTGCTCCTTATCCAACATTATTAAATCTCTTGAAGACATATGATTTCAGAAATGCACAGGGTATTTAGTGTGTTTTGTGCTTTTTTTATTAAGCATTTTAACACTAACATGGGTGAAACACATTGACAAAACAGTACTAATTGGGGGTACTGCATTTGCTCTTACACTTGTATTCATGAGTCCAACACATAAGGCTCATGAGTTCAAATGTATTCCTGATTAATTATGGATATCCCAGCCAGCCTTAAAAACAAACAATATCTTAAGAGAACCTGAGAAATTATGAAAACCAAAACAAGGAATAAACTCTCTAAGACATAGCAGTTTGGGGATATTATAAATAAAGCTGCTATGAATATAGTTGAACAAGTGACCTTGTGGAAAGATGGAGGAGTATCTTTTCAGTATATGTCCAAGAGAGGTATAACTGGGTCTCTAGATAGGTCAATTCCTAATTTTCAAAGAAGCCACCATATTGATTTCAAAGTTATACAAGTGTCCACTTCCCCCAGCAATAGAGGAATGTTCCCTTGCCTCTACATCCATGCCAGCATGTGATGTTTTTTGTGTTACTGATCTTAGCCATTATGACAGTTGTAAAATAAATCTCAATGTACATTTTATTAGCACATCCTTAATGGCTAAGTGTAGAACATGCTTTTAAGTGTTTCTTAGCCATTTTAAATTACTCTGTTGCAAATTCTGTTTAGATCTGTACTTCATTTTTATTGGATTATTTGGTTTGTTCATGTCTAGTTTCCTGAGTTCTTTATTATCCTTGATGGGGCAACTGAGTACCACATAGACAAACATGATATGTACATACTTATAAGTGGGTATTAGCTGATAAGTGAAGAATAATCACAGTACAATCCATAAAGGCAGTGAGGATAAGTAACAAGACAGCTGTAAAGAGGGATGTACAGATCTCCCTGGAAAGAGGAAATAAAACAGATTTTGTGAGTGGATGGGCAGCAGGAACAGGAATGATCAGAAGAGGAAAAGTAGAACAGAGGGAGAGAATACATGGAGAGAAGATAGGAATAGGGGAAATATTAGAGGGCAATGTGAAACCCTAGTGCAGTGGAAATTTCAAGGAAGCTATGAGTGTGACTGAAGTGAGGACGCCAAGTAATTGAGAATAGAGAACCTGAACTGGCCAGATTCTGTAGCCACACAAGGCTTCCAGTGGTGGGACTGATAACAATAGAGCCAAAAAATATTTGAACCAGACTTGTCCTGCCTGCATGATACACTGGGGCAACAGCAGCTCAGAGCTTGTGTAATGCCCAAACAATGACTGGTGTAACTTGAGGCCACAAGAGGGAGCCCATGACCAACACTGCCTGGATGTTCAAGAACTGGAAGTCGAATGGCTCAGAGAATTAAGTTAGGACCAAATACTGTCAACGGAAAACAAAACGTCAATGGAATGATTCCTAATTCTATTCTACTGTAATCAGAGAATGGTGCCTGTTTCACCACTGGACTGCCATCTCAAACTACCTACCGATCTTTTCCACAAAACACAGATTTTACAATTTGTTTCTTTTCACTGGAGACCTGCATGTGTCATCAGTAGTAAACATGCAACAAAATCAACATTTTGTCTAACAAAACAGCTCCTTGCTTTTAATCCTGGATTACTCAGTTTCTCGGGGAATAGAGGAAGTAAGAAAGATTTGAAGCCAAAATATAGAAATGACCTCTTTCTATATTTTTCATGGAGTCTATTTCTCACTAAAATGCCATGACCTTGACCTCCACTGCATTACTCTCAATTCTCCCATCTCAGCAGTCCTACAAGATTGTCCATTTAAGTCTGTGTAAAGCTATTTATGGCTTTTGCCATCTAAACTCCTAATATCTTCAACATTCCTCCCAAGGTCATCAATCCTAGGTCCTGTACTGCAACAACATCACTTTTGATGTCCCATGTTTTGTCCTAACTTGCTTGTTTCTTGCTGTGATTAAATTTTCCAAACAAAAGCATCTGAAGTAGTGAATTGGTTTATTTGCATGATATTACCATAGCATAACCCATCATTGTGGGAGCTTAGGATATAAATTCAAGCTAGCACCTGAAAGTAAAAATTCATGGGGAAACATTGTTTACTTGCTTTCCCTCTTGTCTGGCCACAGTCTTTTTCAGCTACTGTTACATCCAGCTCAGGCCACTCAGTGGAAGAAACTTCCCCAAATAATCATCAATAAACCCAATCTCTCAAACACATACTAACTAGCAATTCTTATCTGGGAACACTCTTAGTTGATGTTCCTCCACATGACTCTAGGCCACATCATGTTGACAGCAAAAGCTAATTAAGACAAAGAGACAATGATACCTCAGAAGGTTTTAGAAACTCAATACCAATGTATTAATTAACTATATCAATCATTTAAGCAGAAAACTAGAAATATTGTAGTTGGAGAGCTTCTCTCCAGGTTCCACCAAGCCCACATGGTCCCACAACCCACTTATAAAATAATCATACAGACACTTATATTATTTAAACTGCTTGGCCATTAGCTCAGTCCTACCATTGTCTAGCTCTTACCCTTATATTTAGCCCATTTCTATTAATCTGTAGTTTGCAACATGGCTCATGGCTTACCAGTGCCTTTACATGTTGCTTCTCATGACAGCACCTGGCAGTCTCTCCCCTCCTCAGCCTTCTACCTCCCCCAATCCTCTTCTCTGCTTGTCCTGCCTTTACTTCCTGCCTGGCTACTGGCAAATCAGGATTTTTTTTTTTTTACAGAGTGATATCCACAGCACTTCCCCTTTTCTTTTTTGTTAAAAAAGGAAGATTAACTTTCACATAGTAAAATTACAGGTAACAAAATAATTATCAAGCAGGAATTACAGTTACAATATTAAAGAAGATATCCTATCTATCTTATATTTGTGAGTTTAAGGTTTTACATCTAACTTATCTTTTATCATAACTGAGGAAATTATAACTATCTAGTCTTCAACCACATCAAAGACCTCAGAAGGATATAATATTACCTGTGAACCGGGAGAAGGATGCAAGCAACTTTTGGAAGTCTTGTAGGGTAGACAGAGACAGCTGGCAGCCTGGACAGTCACCTAATGTTCCTTTGTAAAGTTGGGGCATTTGTCTTCAGCCCACATGGCTAGAGTCTCTTGGTCACTTTTTTCAGTGTCCTGTAGAATGTCTGGCAGTTTCCTCTGTGAAGCAGGAACCTGAAGGACCATTTTGTCAAGCAAAGTTCAGTGGTCACATTTCTATGGGTCCTGCATGTCCAGTTGATCGAGCAGTCCAGGCAAGGAAAGTTTCTTGCCCAAATGGCTATTTTTTGTCAAGGTGAAGATAAACTCCATATGAAGTGTCTTCAATGTCCGTCATCTCTGAAGTAAATTGGTGCTGCCAGGAGCAGACATGTCTCACTGTCCAGAAAGTCTAAATTTTAAAAATATTTTAAATGCTATATTCTGTAGGTCTGTGAAGTATTTGAAGATTACCTATCTATCTGAAATATCTCTGTGTATAGTATACCTTGAAGACGTAACTAACATGGCTACAAGTATGATTATCATAGATGACTAATTATTAATCTACTTTTAATTATCCATTATAATTTTAAATGAGCTGTACAAACATAATACCTTAAACATGAGTAGAAATATGCACACAGTATAGCAAAATTAACTTTAAGTTTGTATCAATAGACTAAAGTCTATACCAATGTAAAACATTTTAAACAAGTTGTTGCTCTTTAGAAGTAAGTTCCTTAATCTACCCTTTCATCCAATTATATCTATATCATATCCCCTTTTTTTTCTTTAGAAAGAGATCTCCTTTATAATCAACCTGATTTAAATAAAAATGTTGTTTTTTTTCTGTCCCACACCATAGGGCTTTTCTGATTTGGGACACAAAAATCTCTTAACCTTTTCTTTTAGCAATATGTCTGTATTTAGAGAAGGAGTGAGCCAATTCCATCTCCAAAGCCAGCTTCATAATTTTGGGAAATTGGGCATAGTTTCTCTTACTACTTCCTGCTGGAGGGGGGCGCTGTATCTTATGGGGACACAAAGAAAATGTTAGGATTATGGAGTAGTCCATTAGGGTGAACCTCTGAGCCAGTTGCCTTGAGACCATTCTGGATGTCAGATCATCTGGGCCATGGTGTCATCAGAGACCTTTCAGGTGGTCTTGGCTGGTCAAACCTGATGTATCTTAATCTGGAACAAATACACAGCCTCTGGCTTTCTGTGGAAACAAAAGCAGAGACTCTTTTCCAAAGCAACATATCCTTATATCCAAATTTTGAAGTCAAGGTACCTTTAAAATTTACATATTTGTTTAAATCAATAGCTTTTATGATCAAATCTTTCTGCAGTTAAAAATCCAAAAGTCAACATAAACCAGATTCTCTGTGAAATATCCATCTTTGTAAACCTGAAACACAGCTGTGGCTGCTGGCTCCACCCACCTCAGCTTCCCAACATGGTAGTGGTACAGTTTACAGCCAGCTCTGTGTCTGGAGCCATGTGTACCATCCACTATCAGAAGCAGTTCTATCAAAGCAATTCATAGCCCATAAACCTTTTGTTGTTGTTGATTTTAACTAGCAAAGGCTAAATCTACCACACAGCAGAGTAAAGTGCCACTTGTAGATTCTTCATTCCTACCACACTGCAGGTCAGACACACATGCCAGGAACATGGCATAGTAGCTCAAACTGGCAGGCTACCAATAACTTAAGAGAGACAACTAGGAAGCTGTTTTTAGCTCCGTTTAGAATATTTTTTCTCAGGTTTTAAGTGTAAACTCTTGCAAACACGTTGGGCGCCATTTGTAGTTGGAGAGCTTCTCTCCAGGTTCCACCAAGCCCCCACGCTCCCACAACCCACTTATAAAATAATCATACAGACTTATATTATTTAAACTGCTTGGCCATTAGCTCAGGCCTACCATTGTCTAGCTCTTACCCTTATATTTAGCCCATTTCTATTAATCTATAGATTGCAACGTGGCTCATGGCTTACCAGTGTCTTTACATGTTGCTTCTCATGGCAGCACCTGGCAGTCTCTCCCCTCCTCAGCCTTTTACATCCCCCAATCCTCTTCTCTGCTTGTCCTGCCTTTACTTCCTGCCTGGCTACTGGCCAATCAGCATTTTATTTATACAGAGTGATATCCACAGCAAAATATGAAGATAGAAACAACAGGAAACAGAGACATGCCCAGGAATGAGGATAGACAAGGCTCTAAGATCAAGAAAACTGAGTGTCTCTGTACACAAAGTTCACAAACAAACAAAAAAAGCCTCATGGTAATAACAGAAAATTTTCATGGATACAAAAATTGGTGAAGGCTCATAATTTTCTAGAGAAACAATATAATTAGATGGTAATAAAACTAAAAACATAGATAAAACCACTGAAAAAAAAATCAAGGCACAAAGACACACCTACAAATATATATCATGGTCCTTTAACAAAAACTACATGATTATAATCTAAATTTAAAACAGACTAAAATAAACCCCTGGTCATCAATTTTCCTGTGCATGCCAATTCTCTCATTATTAATAATAAAAAATGAGTTGGGTGAAGAGGGCTGTTCCACCAAAATTAGAGAGAGTCACTTGAATTCTTCTGGTATTTTAACTTTATAGAAAATAATTTTGACTACTAAAAGATCTCATTATCTTATGATGAAGACAATGATATTTGGTAGGAGACAACAATTTGTTTCCTATGTTTGATTATTTTATGTGAGTCTGAATCAGTGAGGAACTGAAAACGTTTCCAAACCAAATACAAGATAACAGATTTTTAAATCAAAAGTATATGATTTACATTACTCACCTAAAACAACTAATTTTGCTCTAACTGCTTTATGTCACAAGAACTTTTGAAAACAAGATTATCATCATTTTATATATATGTTAATATGTGAAAGAAAGAATGTCTTCCAAGTATGTAGAGGTGACACTAAGAGAACAGAATGTCAGACCCTCTGGATCTGGAGTAGTAGCTGCTTATGAACCTCCCAACAGGTTCTCTCCAAAGACATGTGCTGAGACACTGATCAAGCCCCATAGTACGTATGATCTAATAAAACTAAAAGTCTAACACAGATTAACAACAAGACCAAAGTGTAAATAAATACAGAAATTAATAAATGGTTTATCAGGAACATGATTAATCAATAATAAGACATTGAGTATGAGAAATCTGTAACATCAGTTGAGTAAAATCCATAAAAAAATTCACAATTTATTAACAGGATACTGATTCCAAAGCTAAATCCAAGGTGGTAACTCTCAGAAGGCTCATAGGATTATGAAAACTTAGTACACATATTGACACAATGTGGCTTCTATATTTACCACAAAGCAACAACCATCAAGAATATGTACAATATTTGTGAATGAATAAGGAAGATGGAGAGGAAAAGCCAAGAACAAAAGTAGAAAAATATAGTCAGCTTTTATTCAAGACACCAAAGGAAACACACAAAGGAAATATGGGATCATTACAAATATTATACAATTATTTATAATTCTATGTGTATGGAAATTAAACACAAATTTCACAACTCAAACAAAATTAACTCAAAGTGACCTACAAATGTTTTTTCTGACCCTGTAGCTATGGATATATCTTCCAAACAGAGAGGTCCCAAGCTCTAGAACTTTTTTGGCAAATGGAGGTGATCTCATGCTATGGCTCTGCAAAGTTTCATGTCCCCTTGTAGTTTCAGGTAAACCCAGTTCTACTGATACCCAATCACAAAACAGTTTAGAAGAATAATGTAATGTCTGTTTCCTGCCTCATTGGTTATGACACATGACCTAGAATCTGCTCTATCTACTTGCCTAACAACATGCAAATATATTACAAGCAACACAGCCTCCCATAGTCAGTGCAGCAGAACCTCCCCCTCCACACTGAGTCCACACTCAGGGATTCCTAGAGAAGGGCCATGTCCTAGATCACCACAGGAACCAACAGAACCAGTCTGGCTCATAATCCACCACAGATACAGAAGCTCTGACTGCTCAGCAGAACTGTTCCTCCTGGTCTGGGTTCAGTGGTCCCCACACACACAATGACATGGATTGTGGTCTCCCTCACTGTTCCCTGCAGGAGAGCAAGATGAGAATCCTGGAAAGAAGGTGCAAGCTCCTTCCCACTGGTGTTCCTAATTGATAAGCCTTCCTTAGGTCCCACATTACCTAAGGCCACCTGGCTCAACTCAGAACACAGGAAGCTCATCTTCTTGGTGATCAGAAATCAAATTACACAGTCAGCACAGGACTGCTCAGCTCTGCCATTTCACCTTAGGGACACACAAAATGTTAATGGGGGAAACCTGTGGTTTTGAAAATGTTCTAGTCTCCCAGAGTAATTCCTGTTCTCCTTCTCAAGCACACACTCCTTTGTGTACAAGTACACACTGATTGTCCAGTGCAGTCAAAACTTGATATCTGCGGCCAAACACAGGTCACATTCAAACAGTAACTGTTGTTACAATGTAACTGTTAAAGAAAACCAGGGCATGAATTAGAAAACAATTAGTGGTCAATGGTTAGGCTTGAAAGAAAGAAAGAGACCGTGCATATGATATAGTCATAATCTCAAAGAATTATTGGAAAAAGCTGGAATAGAATTTATGGCCATATATTTCAGATACCAGGGATTTGTTTGAGAGCAAACCAAGGATTACTCACATGCATTTTTTTTCCTGAGGCTACATATCTTAAAAAAGTAAAACAGAACTCCTGTTAGACAGGGCAACACTATTTTACCAGATTGGCTATACTGGTTGAACCAGTGTAAATTCATTAATTATGTTTCAATATAAAGTCGGTCCTTTCTCCGAGTTACTAAATGTGCTGGTCTGAGGAACACAATCAGGACATTTGTGGATCATCTAAAATTTATTATACCACTCCACATCACTCATCTCAAGTCCTGTTGAAACAGGAAAGCTCTCACCCTCTGTCCTGTCCCTCCCTTTCTGGCATTTCAGTTCATCAGCTTCCAAGATGCAAAGAGAACTCCATTCTTGCACAGGTCCCTCTTCATGTTTATGTCCCTCAAAAAAGTCAAAGAGATGGGGGGACACTCATTAACTGCTCTATTCTTTCCTTCTCACTGAGTCCAACCTAGAAGAAGATACAGTACACTCTTTCCAACACTGGGCAGGAGAGGCAGGTTTAGGTGTTCAATGCAATTCTCCATTACATAGCATGAGGCCAGCTTGGAATTCAGGAGACACTGATCTACTCAGAAAGATCAACAGATCTTTAGAGAGAAGGAATGAAAGAATTAGTGACCTGGACACATTAGAGAATAGGAAAAAAGAGATAAGAGCAGTAATGCTTTTAAAATGTTAAAAATACCAATAAATGATATTTTCAAGTAATAAAAATAATGTATTTTTCAAGAAAAAAAATCTTAGCTATGCCAGTGGGTGGTGGCACACACCTGTAATCCCAGCACTCCAAGGTAGAGGCAGGCAGATCTCTGTAAGTTTGAGGCCAGCCTGGGCTACAGATTGAGTTCCAGAAAAAGTTCTAAAGCTACACAGAGAAAACATGTCTCAAAAAAAAAAAAAAAAAAAAAAAAAACCAGAAAAGAATAACAAACAAACTTTAGCTACATTGACTTTAAAAAAGAGTGGAACTTTATTTAGTGGAGGGAATATCAACAAAGTTTGATCTTCCATATGCACTTGCTGGCTGCTGAGATTTGTACTCTGACACACAGTCACAGTCAGTGGCCTTTTTCTTAATCCTCTGAGCTGACATAACGGTGTCTAGCAGGTCTGAACATAGCTGCATAGAAGAGTTACCTAATTGATAATTCAATATCATTTGGTGCAAGTTGATCTTCGCAAATGGAACACAACCCAATCTGGTCTGTCTTCATTCACAAGGCATCAATCAGTACATGCTGGGAAATTAAAAAAAAAAAAAAAAAAAAAAAACAAAACAAAACAAAAAACACTCCCCCTGCTACAATCAGGTTTGTTTTCATAATGGTGACTCCAGTAGCTCATTGCCTACCCTGGTTCCCCCAGCAGTGTAAACAATGAACTATCCTTTCTATTACAGTCTGAAGGTAGAAACCACACTCCACATGCAAATCCTTCTCCTTTTACAGCAATAGATATGCAACTGTATGACTCAAATGGGTAATTTTGAAACACAGAGGTGTTTAAGGTGATGAAACCACTTAATATGAGATTTTTAATGTGTAATATAGAGGACAGCAAAGTCATTGCCACAGAGAGCATTAGACTGGGACCAAGGTCACTGGTGTCAACACAAGTGAGCTTGTGTCATATACATTTTTCTAACAGGATTGATATGCAGCTGTTCTAGAATTAAAACAGCTTGCAAGGGAGAAATCACCCAACACACTTCCGAGATTCATGAAGAAAAATCTCTTTAATGATAGTATACATCCATCTCCAGCTAATGCTAAAAGAGGAGCCAGCAGAAAAGAGAATTTGCATTCCACATATGCTAATCATCCTTGTGACAGTTAGGTTCAGTCTTCAGGTTACACTTTCAGCAATTTAAATAGGGACAGAAGACTGCAAGTCTACTTACTTAGACAGAGGGGACTTACACCGCAATTACATTTCCAAATTTTTATCTTTTGGTTGTTGGTGGGTTTTGAGACTGGGTTTCTCTGTGTAGCTTTGGAGGCTGTCCTGGAACTCACTCTGTAGCCCAGGCTGGCCTCAAACTCAGAGATCCATTTGTCTCTGACTCCCAAGTGCTGGGATTAAAGGCATGCACCCCCACTGCCCAGCTCCAAAATTATTTGTTAAGTACCCCGGAATGTGAAACAGCAGGATCTTCTTCAGTGACAGGGTTCTTAGGTGAAGATCACAATAGATGAGAAAGAGAGGAAAAGTATAAGGTAGAAAATATAAAAGCTGGGGTATGGAAATCTTACACTATATATGCCTCATGTCACCTAAGCTTCTTAAGAAGAATAGCACCTTCAATACTACTTCCAGAGGTGAAATGAAAGGAAATGGAAATGTTCTAGAAAGTATCATACAATGGGACAGACTCAAAGAGGAGGCTAATCAAGCAATGATGCACAAGGAAAAACAGGGAATCTCAAGAACATTACTGGGCTGGAGAGATGACTCAGAGGTCCCGAGTTCAATTCCCAGAAAACACAATGTGGATCAAAATCAGCTGTAATAACATCTGACACCCTCTTCTGTATACATAATAAATAAGTGATTCCTTTTTTGTTCTTTTGTTTTTTCTAGACAGGGTTTCTCTGTGTAGCTTTGCACCTTTGCTGGAACTCTCTTGGTAGCCCAGGCTGGTCTCAAACTCACTGAAATCCACCTGGCTCTGCCTCCCGAGTGCTGGGATTAAAGGCGTGCACCACCACTGCCTGTCAATAAATAAATAATTCTTAAAAACAAAAAAAGAACATTACTGACTAAGCCCACAATGAACTGTGGACTGATAACTATAGCCCCATGTTTGGAAGAGTTGGTTTCCTAAATCTGAAGTAACCACATCACAAATGTCCTGGTTCCAGACCATTGCTAGCTCTCCAAAGCATATTTGTGGTTTTCAGAAAGGAGTTCTGTTTTATTATCAGTACACAAGGCCCTGAGGGAAAGCTTCTAGGTCCTAGGTCCAAAGCACAAGTATTTTCTTAATCTATGTCTGAGGGCATAAATGAAAGCCATGCTTGATCAGGTAATTCCTTAACACATTAGTGTTTTACTTTTCTTCTAGTTTTTCCTTTTTTTTTCTTTTAATTTTCAAGACAGATTTTTTACTGTGGAACTTTGGAGCCTGTCCTGGAACTTGCTCTCTAGATCAGGCTGCCCTCAAACTCACAGAGATCAACCTGCCTCTGCCTCCTGAGTGAGTGCAGGGATTAAAGGTGTGCACCATCATCATCATCACCACCACCATCACCACCACTACTACCACCAGGCTAGTGTTTTACTTTTCAAATAAGTGGATATATTTGTCATATTGTCCATCTGGCAGAACTATGCTTTTCTCAAAAAGAAAACTGGAACTTTATGGCATACCAGGATATAAAGTTGGTTGTTACCCTGTAATGCCTCAATGAGCAGCTTGTTAGAGTTGGATTATTTGATTCAGTGGCTTATTTTAAATAAGCAGTGGCTACTTTGTGATGGTTTGGAGCCAAACAAATGTGTATCCTTCTGTCCTAATCTCTAACAGCCCTGACTCAATACACTGACATTTGAGGTTTTTTTTTTTATTTTAAATTTTTGTTTTTATTCTTTTTTTTTTTTTGACACAGGACTTCTCTGTGTCATTTAAATGCCTGTCCCAAGGGTTGGGGATTTAGCTCAGTGGTAGAGCACTTGCCTAGAAAGTACAAGTCCATGGTTTCTGTCCTCAGCTCTGAAAAGAAAAAAAGGAAAGAAAATGCCTGTCCTAGATCTGTAGACAAGGCTGGCCTTGAACTCACAGAGAACTGCCTGACTCTGCCTCCCCAGTGCTGGGATTAAAGCCATGTGCCATCCTCACTCAGCACAAAGATGTTTTGAAACACAGCTCCCTGCACCCAGTTCTGTGAGCAGATTAAGCCCACAGAGCAAAGTAATTCAGAGGCCTTCCCCTGGGTCCAGAGAAATTCACATGGGTCTTCACAGGACAGGGATTCTGCAGCTGGGTTGCCACCTAGAACAAAGGAAGACTCACCACACTGTATCCCACACCTCAGCATCTACTCTGACCAATTCATGTGTTCCCAGTTCGGCCATGCTCTCAACTCAGCTCCCTGCAGAAGGACTCACAGCACACCACACAAAACTGTTGGAACAAGCTTTTCATCAAAGCCAAATCTGAAGCCAGTGAACAGAAGGACCCTGCCCAACTTCTGACTGGCAGGTCAACCTGCTTGGATTGTGAGACCTGAGTGACAAGAGCACCTCCCACAAGGTTACAGTGTGCTTAAAGACACAGCCCAATGCTTGCTGAGCCTCCCTTCCACCCTAGACAAAGAATTTTTCTAAATGTGCAGAGATTTCAATATTAATAGCACTTGGCCCTGGCTCCAATAGCTGACCCTGCTTTCTTCTTGCTCTCCATGGGAACTTCTCCTTCTTCCCCCAGGACACAATGTGGCTAGCTAGCTTGTACAAACCACTAAATTATATAGGGCAGAGTGATTCCTTGTCACAGAGGTAGAAGGGATCCTGGAATATTAATAATTAAAGAGAGATTTAAAGACACAAAAGTAGAATGTTTATTATGTGACTTACTGCTGACATCAGGTTAACTGATGGTACTTTTTACCTGGTTGTCACAGGGACTTCAGACAATAGGCAAAGAAAAGCAGGAACTGGATTACAACCAAGAAAATAGGGCCATGGCTTTAGGAATTTTATTCCAGAAATGCACTGCAAACTGTTGGCAAATTAAGAATAATAAAGAGTAGTCTCCATAGATAATTTAATACTTAGAGAATAATTAAGCTAGGAAAAATGTGTTTGTGAATATTTTTGTTGGCCAGAACATTTTGTAATTAATGTATTAACCTTTTTATTTTATTTTTTTCATTTGCCTCAGCAGAGTGCCAACTGTCATTTATTAAAGGAGGGAGGAGGCCTTAAATACAGGTTTACCACACAATGGGAGATCCCCATAGGGCAGAAATTTACTATTGATGTTTTACAATCTTGCATCTAAGCTGTTAACTCACAATATGCAGGATACACAGACAAGAAACTTCCCTTCAGCATTCAGGAGCCACCACATCTTTCTCAGTGGAAAGGTGAAGAAAAAAAAACAACCATGCATTATTCAAGGTTTTCTACCTGAAAATGATAGAACAAATCTATGTATAAAGAAGTAGATTTATTAGAATGTCTCACAAAATGTGGTTTAGGTAGTCCAACAACTGCGTCTACCAATGGAAATTTGAGGATTCAATAGCTGTTTAGTTAATGAGGCTTTATATCTCAGATGGTATTAAGTATACACCACAAGTCTAAGGAAGTGGGATCTAATGCTGGTAAAGGAATGAACTTGGTAGCCAGAGCTAGGGCAACCAGGCAAAGGGAAAACTTTCTCCTTCACTGTCCTTTATATATGTAGGCTACCACCAGAAGTGATCAAGATTAATGGTGGATCCTATGCTTTTTTTTTTTCATTTTTTTTTATGTATTTGAGACTTGATTTATCTGTGTAGCCCTGGAACATATTTTGTAGATCAGGCTGGCCTGAAAGTCAGAAACCTCAAGTGATTCTGCCTGCACAAGGCTGGGCTTAAATGTGTGCACAGACACCAAGAAGCTAAAGATGGATATCACCTCAAATGATCTAGATTAAAGATGGGTCTTTAATTTTAAACCATTTCAAAAATCCCTCACAGGTGTACACAACTTTTTTGCTTTTAGTTAATTGAAGAAATAGCCTGTTTGACTCCCAAGAATAGCCATCACAATATCCAAGATGGAAGTAAGGAGAAAAAATTCTAACCTGCAGGAGGATAGTAGAGTATGAAATACTTTTTTTTTTTTTTGTTTCAAGACAGGGTTTCTCTGTGTAGCTTTGTGCCTTTTCCTGGAACTCACTAGGTAGCCCAGGCTGGCCTCAAACTCACAGAGATCCTCCTAGCTCTGCCTCCCCAGTAAAGAGATTAAAGGTGTGTACCACCCCCACCTGGCAAGTATGACATACTTTTACAATGTTTTTCCTAAGCAAAGGAAACATGTAGTGTTGGGCTTACAGGTGTGTGCCACCACCGCCCAGCCATGGCAGGTTTCTTGTTATCTACTTCTTACAGCTTAAATTAACCCATTTCTATTCTACACCTTGCCCCATGCCTCATGGCTTACCAGTATCTTACATGTTGGTACTCAAGACATCACATGGTACCTGTCTCCTGACTCAGCCTTCCTGTTCCCAGAATTCCCTTTTTGGTTTGTTCAGCCTGTACTTCCTACCTTGCTATTGGCCAATCAGCATTTTAATTATACGGAGCGATATCCACAGCACTTCCCATGAGAACAGAAGGCCAGAATGTAATGATGCTCTAAAGAAAGGCACCCTGGGAAATGATGTCCCACATGTAGTGACACTCTAAAGAAAGGCATCCTGGGAAATGAAGTCCAAATGTACTGATGCTTTAGAGTAAGGCATCCAGGAAAATGAAATCACACATGTAGTTGTGTCATATAGAATGGCCATCCTGGGAAATGAAGCCCAAAATGTCCTGGTGCTATAGAGAAAGGCATCTTGGAAAATGAAGTCCAGAATGTTATGGTGCTATGGAGAAAGGAATCCTGGGAAATGAAGTCACAAAGTACTGATTTAGTAGAAAAAGGCATCCTTTGAAATGGAGGTTAAAGGATACTGATGATATAAAAAGAAAACAGTAAGTTTCCTTCTGACCCAAAAGGCATGATGGGAAATGTAGTTTGGAATAGAGGGGCAACACAGAGAAAAGCATCCTGGGAAATGGAGTCCAACACATAGTGATGCTATGAAGTAAAACAAAGTAGGAAATCATCCAAGAGCCATGATGGGAAATGTAGTTTCTAACAGATGACCAAAACACAGGAAGACAACCTGGGAAATGAAGTCCAAATGTAGAGACACTTAACCTTAATCTAATCATAACCCTAACAACCAGATTCTGACCGTCTGACCCTGACCCCCTGACCATGCCCCTGACCTTAAAACCCACCATCACAGTTCTGAAGGCAAAACAAACCTGTGGAATGACAGGTCCACCTGGTGAGGGCATTGGACACTTCCTAAAGAAAAGGGGAACCTACTGAGGATACAAGACACCTGGAAAATAAAGTACAACATTGTCATGATGCTACGGAGAAAGGCATTCCTTGGAAATGAAGTCCAAAATGTATTGATGATGTAGAGAAAGGCATCTTGGGAAATGAGGTCCAGAATGAAGTGATGCTTTACAGAAAGTCAAACTGGGAAACCAAGTAAATAATGTACTAGTGCCTCAGGGAGGGCATCCTGGGCAAGGAAGTCCAAATGTACTGAGGTTATACAGAATGGCATCCTGGGAGATGAAGTCCTTCTATAGAGATGCTCCAGGGAAAGGCATCGTGGGAAATGAAATCACAATGTAGTGATACTGTAGAGAAAGGCATCATAGGAAATGAAGTTCACAGTGTACTGATACTGTAGAGAAAGGCATCCTGGGAAATGAAGTCACACATGTAGTGATGCTGTAGAGAAATCATTATGGGAAATGAGGTTCTTACATACTGATGCCTATAGAGAAAGGTATCCTGGGAATTGAGGTCCAGAATATAACAATGCAGTAGAGTAAGACATTTCTGTGAGTTAAAGTGCAAATGTACTGATGCTGAAAAAAGGCATCCTGGAAAATGAATTCTAGAATGTGCTGATGCTGTAGAGAAAGGCATCCTGGGAAATGGAGTGCAGAATGTAGTGATGCTGTGGAGAAAGGCATCATGGCAAATGAAACCCATGATGCAGTGATGCTCTAGAGAAAGGCAACATGGGAAATAATGTTGTAATGTACTGATTCTATGGAGAAAGGCATCTTCGACAATGTAGTTTAAAAAGTACTGATGCTGAACGAAAAAGCATCCTGGGAAATGAAGTGGATAATATAGTGATGCTGTAGAAAAAATTACGTTGAGAAATGAAATCCAAAATGACATGTTGCTATGGAGAAAGGCATCTTGGGTAATATTGCTCAAAATGTACTGATGCTATAGGGAAAGGCATCCTGGGAAATGGAGTTTAAAGCATGGCATAAAGAGGAAACAGTAAGTTTCTTTCAGACCCAAAAGACATGATGGAAAATTTAGTTTGGATGGACAGACAATTAAGAGAATAGCATTCTGGGAAATGGAATACAACACATAGTGATGCTATAAGGAAAAGCAACCTAGTAAATTATCCAAGTGGCATGATGGGAAATGTAGTTTCTAGTGCAAGACCAATACACAGTTAGGAAACCTGGGAAATGAAGTCCAAATTGTAGAGACACCTAACCCTAAAGTAACCCTAACCCTAAAGTAACCCTAACCTTGACCCCCAGACCCTGATCCCCACCATTACACTGTTGAAAGCACAAGAAACCTCCAGAAGGTCAGAGCCACCTGCTGAGGCCCTACAAATGGTAAGGTCAAAGGACACCTGCTCAAGTAAAGGGGAAACTATTGGGGATACAGGACACCTGGGAAATGGAGTCAAAAATGTCAAGGAGCTATGGACAAAGCCATCCTGGGAAATGAAGTCCATCCTATTTCAGCTATAGGGAAACGCATCCTAGGAAATGAAGCCCTAAATGTCATGGTGTTATAGAGGAAGGCATCCTGGGAAATGAAGTCCAGAATGCAGCAATGCTGTAGAGAAAGGCATCCTGGGAAATATAGTTATGAATGTACTGAGGCTGTAGAGAAAGGCATCTTGAAAAATGAATTTCAGAATGTACTGATGCTATAAAGAAATGCATCCTAGGAAATGAAGTCCAGAATGTAATACTGGTCTAGAAAAATTCCTCCTGGGAAATGAAGTCCAGAAAGTACTGTTGCAGTAGAGAAAAGTGTCTTGAAAAATAAAGTCCAGAATATACTGATACTATAGAGAAAGGCATCCTGGGAAATTAAGGCCAGAATGTAATACTGGTCTAGAAATATTCATCCTGGGAAATGAAGTTCAGAATGTACTGATGCTGTAGAAAAAGGTATCCTGGGAATGAAGTCCCTCATGTAGTGATGCTGTAGAGAAAGACATCCTGGGAAATGAAGTCCATATGTAATGATGCTATAGAGAAAGGCATCCTGGAAAATGAAGTCCAACATATAGTGTTGCCTAGAGAAAACCATACTTGGAAATGAAGTCCATAATGTAGTAATGCTGCAGAGAAAGACATCCAGGGAAATGAAGTCCATAATATGGTGATATTGTACAGAAAAAAATAACTTGCAATGTAAATTCTAAAATATCATGGTGGTATGGAGAAAGGCATACTGGCAATGAAGTCCGAAATATCACGGTGTGACAGAAAAAGGCATCCTGGAAAAAAAAAAGACTAAATCTACTTATACTCTAGAGATAGTCTTCATGGAAAATGAAGTTCAAATGTTGTGAGGCTGTAGGGAAAGGCATTCTGAGAATTGAAGTCCAGAAATTTGGGATGCTCTAGAGAATGGCATCCTGAGAAATGAAGTTAAATAATGAACAGATGCTGTAGAGAAAGGCATTCTGGGAAATGAAGTCCGTACATATTGATGCTCTAGAGAAATGCATCCTAGTTTATATATATATATATATCCATGACTAATAATTAACATCAAGAGATTCTCTCATATTCATTTGTTGATCTGCAAAACTGCTATGAACAAAGTTTGGTCCTCAGAATAAACTAAATAATTTCACAGGCACTAAAAGGAAAAACAAAAGAGATATCAATATATCATTCTCACTTGCAAATAGGATTTATCACTCAATTTCTCATACTTTGCTTTATCTTTCAATGAACATATGTTTACAATCTGAAAAGACAGTACTTTATTGATTTAATATTACATACAACTAATCTTATTTGAGCATCAATGAGACAGCTGTGTTGGAAATGCATTTCTTTATTTTTTTTATGTGGAGTTGAGGGCTGAAACCAGGGCCTTGCGCTTGCTAGGCAAGTGCTCTACCACTGAGCTAAATCCCCAACCTGGAAATGCCTTTCTTGTGCAAGGCTGTAATGTTATTTTGATCATCATCTCAAGTTGGACAAAAGTAGACCTCACAAAGTAAATCTCTTTGCTATTACATTATCTGGGATATATGGATAACTGCCTTAGAAGACAATACTTCAGGATGAAGTGCCAAATGCATAACAGATGATGACATTAAGATGTATGTAACTTTAAGTAATGAATATATATTCATAGCACATCAAATTTTATAGTGAAATATACAGTTGATTACTAACTTAAATTTCTGTATCTCTTTCAGATAGATGAAAATGTTTCTTTGGATACATATATGAAGTATTTAATGATTTCTATATTCTCTATTAAGTATTTTAATGTTAACATCCTTAAAATGGATTTTGTAAGTAAATTGGTTGTAACACCTCTGGGATTGGTCCAAGACTTTGGCACAAAATCATGACTTTTACAACTCCAGGGAAATATGTTTTGGCTACCTGGGGAGTCAGGCAACACCTTGAGCTGCTTAAGACAACTCTGGCAGCTGGAACTGTAATAAGACAGTTCAGCACTTGAGGCAGAGTTATCCTGGAGGCCTCGAGCTGCTCTGCCCTGAAGGTGTCTGGACACCTGGAGATGTTTAGCCCATCTCTGATGGCTGTAACTGCAAAGAGACAGTTCGGTCCTGGAGGGCATGTTAATCCAAATACCTCAAGCTGCTCAAAACAACAATTCTGCCCTGAAGGTGTCCTGGATACCTGGAGCTGTTTAGCCCAACCTTGGAGGGAAGATTTTCTGACTTCTCAGGAAAGGCAGGCCTGGGACTGCTTAAGCAGGGAAGGGTATCCTAACCACTGTTTGGGAAAATCAGGCTACATCTGGTGTGATGGGTCGTGGTCTACACATAGGATATAGCAATTGGGCTCTTCTCCTGGAGAGATGCTTCAGCTGAGCTTTGCTCAGCTCCCACTTAAGGGGGCTTCCTAGCAAAGACCTACATCTCTGGTCAAAGAAATTACAAAAATGTAGCAATCAACTCTGGCTCAGGAGAAAAGTCTTACTCTTCAGCTCTTTTGCTCAGTCTACTCAGCAAGGATCTTCTGTTCACATCCCCCTTGCTCAATCCACTATAAGCTATCTCAGCAAAGATTTTCTGTGTGTGTGTCTCCCTTGCTCAATCCACTATGGGACATCTTAGCAAGGTTCTACTATTCAGCACCCCCTTGCCCAATCCATCTTGGGATGTCCCAATAAGATTTTTCTGTGCACCAGTGAATGAAGGTCTTCACACCCAAAACACTATTGAAAAAATAATTAATTAGGAATGAGGAGTCCAGGAGAGTAGCTGCTTCTACTAAGGTGGATAGAACAACTCTCAATTGACCAGGCACAGCAGTTTATATAGGATGTTTTGGGAATGAATTCAACCAATCACTTTTTTTTCAGCCCAGGGACTGGCCAGTTTTCTGGGCTAGGGACAGAGATGGTCCTGATTACAGAGACAAATTGTTTTCCTTTCACTGACTGGTCTTTCTGGGTTTTTGACACTACCTTCAAGGCCAGGGCTCATCTCTTTCACAGACTCTGATGCTAGGGACCAAGAATGTTATTTTGACACCAGTTTTAGAGTCAGGGCATGTTTCCTTGTTTCATTTCCCTGGCTCAGGTCCAAAACACAAGTTGTATTTCTTTCTCTGTCCTGGGCCCTAGGAACAGGATTCTACTGTCCTCTTCCATGATTGGTTGGTTTCACAAGTCAGTTGACCAGGGGCAGAGATGGCTGATTTGAGCCAAAGTGTGTTTCTTTCACTGGGCATATCTGAGCCATCTTTTAGGTCTGGGCTCAAGAGTGAGGGTAGGTGTCTTTTGCCAACTCCTTACCACTACAGTTTTGACAAAACAACTTATCAATGGCAGTACATCACCTTCCCTTAGAATGGTACTCATGAGACTGACACACAAGGATCATATATTCTAATGTATCCATGAGTAATTACTGACATTCAACCCAGGCTGGATAACAAACATTTCAAGTGCATTTGTGAATATTGAATATTAAAAATACAATCATGAACAAAAATCAATCACCCTTTTAAAAACACCCTTACTTGGAAAGTGTGATCACATACTGGCTGAGAGTTAAATAAAAATGACCCACTTCAATGATAGCCATTCCATTTAATACAAGGCAGCAGATAAGTACCTCTGAATAAGGGAAAGTGTAAAAGATGAACAAAAGCCACAAAAGGAATATAAAGACCACAAAATAAACTTTACTAATTGAATTTGCCACATATATCCCACACTTCAATATCTTTCTCACATGCTGCCAAATAGAAGCCACAATGGGTTCTTCACATCAGTCTTTAGTGAAACTTGTTAATAATTTATTTTCTTCAAATCTATAATGAAAAGACTTAAAACAAAGTTTTTTTTCCTTTGAAACCTAAAAGAACTGTGATGTTTGAAGTGTTAACCAAAGTTCATTCCCTGGAACAAGATCAGGTTTTAGATGACTTCCAGTAATTCCTGCAACAAGAAGCTCCAAGGGTATAACCTACATGGAAACCAGAATGCACATACATATACCCAGAGGAAGACACACACACACACACACACACACACACACACACACACACACACACACACACACACACACACACACACACACACAAACATGATAACGGGTTTTGAGGCATCTAAACTCTGATTACAGAGTTTTTCTCTGTCACGAATTGGTCCATGTAACAGAAAGCAAGCATGTAGTCTTGAAGTCTGAGTAATCTATCATTTTCAGTCTGTGATATCATTTGTGAAGATTTAGAAAATGGTACCCTTCTTGAAGAAATCAGTGATGAGTGTTGGCTTGAGCATTTACATCTGCACACCATTTCCAATTTACACTTTTTGCTTTATGCTGCAGGACAAGAATGTGAATTCTTAGCTGCCTGTTTTAGCTGGCATATCTGACACTTCTCTCCATGCCATTTTTAAGAGGTTCATGTATTGCTGTGGAACCCAGGGCCAAATTAAACCCTTTTCTAAGTTCACATAGATATGTTCTATGGGCAAGCAACAGAACAGGCATATCTATGAAATTTTAGACCAGAATTCATTATCTCATGTATTTGAACAGAAGTATAAAATATAAAAGTGAAAAATATAAAAATGAAAATATAAAAATGATAAAGACAATTACTAGTTTTAAATACTTTACATTCAATTGGATTGTTTTATAGTGTATACAAATTATTATTATTATTGAGATTGAGATTATTAGAATATACCATACACGTATTTCTAATCTTGCAAGAGATATTGTATTTATACCATTCATTTAACAATGTAATGCAATTTGCTAATCCTTGAATGTTAGTATTACCAACTATTAGGATATATAGAAATGAAAATAAGTGGTTAGACATTACAATTGAACTTGTAGTCATATTAGGTGTGTTTTCAAGATCAAACAGATATATTTTAGATAGACAGGCCATCTTCAAACCCTTCAGAGATCTACAGAATATGGCAATTAAAATGTTTTAATAACTTAAGAATTTTTCTTTTTTGTTATGACTATGAGACATGACAGGTCCTGGCAGTACCAATCTACTTCAGAGAAAATATGGGCATTGAAGAAACTGCATATGGAGTTAACTTTCATTGTGGCAAAAGTTATCCACTGGACAACAAAGTATCCTTGAATCAACTGCTGACAAAGAGGACAGACAGGACATGAAACAAAGGACTACCAATTCTTGCCAAAACAAGTGTGGTTGTGGCTTTAACAAAAGGCATCTTCTGAAGCCAGGACAATATGGCACCATCCCTGAAGTGAGTGACCTTTGCAATCTGTAAAAGGTACCGTGCCCTTTTCTTCGAAGGCAGCTGAACAGGAAGTGGGCCAATGGCTTCTGATGGGCAATGGAACAGCAGATGAAACAGTTATTCTTGTCGAATAACTAAGCTCACCCCTCTCAATAGTAGACTGTCATTTAATAGAGGGATGAGGAGAAGAACAGGATGCCAAGATGAAGCCACAAATACACAGCCAAGAAAAATGGACAGCTGAATTGAAAAGACATCAATAATTTCCAGAATTTAAAATCCTGAATCATGACATGACACTAATGGAATTCAGGTGTTTCTGGTACATGGACTGCTCTCACCAAATGTGAGGTCAAACTGTTGACCTTGTATACATCCTAGTTCACAAAAGAGTCTGTCAGATACGCTAAGCCTACAGGCTGAAAATGATGCCTCCAATCTAGCCCAGAGTGCCCCCATCCCACCCAGAAAAAGAGAGAGCTCTCATTGTACAAAGTGCCATTATTGGACAAAAAGTAAATTCAGGAGACACGGAATCTACCAGACCTGATTAAACCAAGAGTGGCTTTCTGAGAAGCAGAATCTGCCACCTATCATTGGAACAAGTCATGCTTCCTGTAACACTGAATCTGTCAGCTATGACTGGACCAAGATTGCTGATAAGACCAAGAATGAATCCATGAGGAGATGGGCAGATGTCAAGGCAGAAGTACATACAACAAAATAATGAGCAATACAACATCACCAGAACCTAGACCTCCATCAACAGCAAGCCTTGAACATCACAACGTGGAAGAAGCAGAAGAAAGCAACCTTAATAATAACATCATGAGGATGCTACAGGCTTTTAAAGAAGGAATCAAAAGTGAAATTGAGGAACAGACAAACAAAAAAGTGGAGGAAATCAATAAAGAACATAAAATGTCAAACAAAAAACTGGGAAGAACACTTTAAAATAAAACTTGAGGAAAAGACAAAGTAGAAGAAAGCAATAAATTCCTGAAAGAAAACCATAATGAAGTCATGAAACTGAAGGACAAATGTGTATCCTACTGTCCTAATCTCAAACAGGCCTGGCTACAATATATTTATCTTTAGAATGTTTTAGAGGCAGTCTTCCCTCTTGTCAATTCTATTTTGTGAGACTTACTATCTCCTGAGCATTAGTAAATTATTTAAATCACCAATTCCACTCATTTGCATCACACCTTAGTAGCAGAGTGCTACCCAATGCATGAGATACCTTTTACAACTGCTCACAAAATTAACTATACATGGAGCTTACATGTAAGAATTAAATGCAAAATACTGAACGTCTACAGAGTACTAGAAGGTATTCTTCAAATTTGGCAATCTGCTTTCTGTGGGAGCACCAAAATCTTGTTGAAGTTCAAAGATATTTTGTTTGCTTTATTTATTTATTTAGGTTTGTTTTTGTGTTTTTGAGATAGGGTTTCTCTGTGCACTTTTGGTGCCTGTCCTGGATCTTGCTCTTTAGAACAGCCTGGCATTTAACTCACAGAGATCCACATGGTTCTGCCTCCCAAGTGCTGGGATTAAAGGCTTGTGTCAACAGCACCCAGCTCTTGCATCACCTCTGCCTAGCTATAAAGATGGTTTTAAGCAAAGCTCCATACTTCCAATACTGTGAGCAGATCATCAGTTATTCAGAAGCCAGCCCTTGGGAGTTTCAAATACTACATAGGACCTCATAGGGCAAAGATTCTGCAGGCAGGTTCCCACCTAGATCTGGGGAGGACCTACCACAGTGGATCCTACATCTCACCATCTTCTCCACCTCATCTGTAAACAGTAACCACTCAATCACAATGTCATTATTTCCCAGCCTATCCATGTTCTCTGCTCTGGTCCCTGCAGTAGCACTCACAACACACCAAGCAAAACCAATAGCACCAGCTCTTGTTAAATGCCATGTCTAAAGCCAGTGGCAGCAGGAAGGACCCTGCACCACTACTGACTGGCAGGTCACCTGGAGGACCTGATAGGCTAGTGACACCTGAGTGACAAGATCACATCCCAGAGTTACAATGTGCATAAAAATAATAAGCTCCCTCCTCTCAATAGTAGACTGGCATTTAATAGAGGGATGTGGAGAAGAACAGGATGCCAAGATGAAGCCACATATACACAGCCAAGTAAAATGGACAGCTGAATTGAAAAAACATCAATAATTTCCAGAATTTAAAATCCTGAATCATGACATGACACTAATGGAATTCAGGTGTTTCTGGTACATGGACTGCTCTCAACAAATATGAGGTCAAACTGTTGACCTTGTATACATCCTAGTTCACAAATGAGTCTGCAAGATACGCTAAGCCTATAGGCTGAAGATGATGCCCCAACACCGTGGAGAAACCTCAGGTGACTATCCAGGCAGCTGGCTGTTTCTGTCAACTCACATTTTTTTTTTTTTGGAAGCTGCTTGTATGCATTTCCTCTTTCTATTTTTATTAGGTAGTATTATTTCCTTTTGGGTCTCTGAGGGAGTTGAAGATGAGTTAGTTATAGTTATAATTATCTTTGTTAAGGATTTCAGAAAAACTCACTAAGAGCTGTAAGTGTATAAATTTGAAAGACGTTATAAGATAGTTCCATTAGCAATATAAGTTAGGATAAAAAGGGAATCAGGTACATTCTGGACTTACCAAAATAGGATAGATAATGGAATTATTTTCTCTGAATTTGTCAAATACAAATGGACTAGACATTGTTTAGGTATTTATTGTTTGTATTTATGGTATATATAGTTATTGTACTTTTGTATATAGTTTTTCTTATATTAGTTATAACTTTTTCCTTTTTTTCTTTTTATTAAAATAGAAAAGGGGAAATATAGTGATATTTTATTTGTATTGAAATGTGATTTTATTTGTATGTCAATAAAGTTACCTTGAGGTCAGAGCAAGCCAGAGCAGAAGCTGAGCAGTAGTGGGGCACGCCTTTAATCCCAGCACTTGGGAGGCAGAGCTAGGCGGATCTCTGTGTGTTCAAGGACACAGCCAGCATGGCAGACACACGCCTTTAATCTCAATACCAACCATAGAAGACCTGGAGGTCTGCACAAACTGGCAGTGACAAGGAGGTCATGTGGCTGGGTTTACAACCAATGAGAAAACAGAACAGAAAGTCTTTAAATAGACAGGACGCACAGAAGTAGGTCTCTAGAGGAGAGGAAGAACAGCAGAAGCAGGAAAGGTAAGGTTTTCAGCTCTTGCTCTGACCTCGTGGCTTTTAACTCTGCAATTGGTTCTGTGTTTCTTATTTAACAAGCCGGATACATCTACACTTATCATTTAAATTTATAGTCCTCTTGTCCATATTAGTTGAAATATGTAAACAAAATAAAGTGATATTATGATGATTGAACAGATTATTGACACAATTTAGATTTTTTTCCAAAATAATTCATTTTTTTGAGATTTAATTTAAGTATGTTGGCTGAAGATTATAACAATTTTTATATATCCAGATTTCCTTTGGTATGAGTTTCTTTCAGATCATCAAAGTATAATGTTATATTGAAAGGATTTAAGAGACCAATTACACACTAAAAGTTTTACAGTTACAAGGTTACTCTGTGTTTTGACTAGGCATTGCCACATTGATTATATTCACAGGGTTTCTCTCCAGTATGTGTTTTTATATAGGGCTGTGCAAAGGCTTTACCACACTGTTTAAAATTTATGAATGCTTGGAATTGGATATTGTCTTGCAAGAAAATACCTATTAACAGAGTTAGAGAGTCAAGGAAACACTTGGACAGTACTGACAACACATCAGAGAATTTCATGAACCATTACTAACTACAACAAAAATTTGTAAGCTGAGTGTAATGGCTCATGCCTTTAATTGCAGAACTTCGATGGTAGAAGGAGATATATGTGCTTCTTAGTTGAAAGTTAGCCTAGTCTATGTAATCAGTTATAAGACAGCAAAAAGTAAATATTAAGAATCCATCTGCATTTTAAAACTCATCAAACCAAAGATCTCTC